>NC_092510.1:83641773-83942031 GCF_047511675.1 Marmota flaviventris
CACATTATTAAACATCTATGGATTGGTTTTAAAATCAGTTTTATGTTGGCTGGTTTGTGCTATAAAGCTGATTGTCTAATTTTTTTTCCTAAAAGATTTTTATATAAGATTATTTGGCTCTGTTGGCCACTAGTCAGTGTTTATGGTTCCATTATTATTATTTTTTTACTTTGGTAAGAAAAATTCACCTATTCTTTTGTGAAATAAGCAAACAGTTTGAATTCATAGTTCTTACACAAAGAAAATTATTTGGTCATAAAAAAGGTACTAAAATAAATATTTCAACAAATAGCTGACTTGTCTTTAAAGTGCTAAGAAGGCTGGGGGTGTAGCTCAGGGGTAGAACACTTGCCCAGCACATGTGAGGCACTGGGTTCGATCTTTAGCACCACATAAAAATAAATAAAATTAAGGTATTGTATCCCTCTACATCTAAATTTTTTTTTTAATCTCAAAAATTGGTGCTGAGAAGGATAATTTGTGCTAAGAATACTTATTTATTTGTACTGAGATTGAATCCGGAGACATTTTCCCACTGCATACCCCATCCCATTTTTCTTTTTTTTTTCTCCCCTACATTTTTTTTTTAATTATCTACACATGATATTACAATGATCTTGGCAATTCATACATTTGTATCATTGGGGTATAATTTCTCATTTTTCTAATTGTACAGATTGTGGAATCACACTGGTCATAGAGTCACCTATATACATACATCAATCATAATGTCTATTCTATTCTGCTGCCCTTCCTATCCCCCCTACTCCTCCCCTCCTCTCCCATCATTTCTCTCTATCCACTCTAATGTGACACACTTTTTTTTTTCTTTTTCTCATCACAACATCATATATGTATTCTGTATAACGATGAGGTTCTCCTTCCATCTTCCGTGCAACTCCCCTTCTCCCTCTTTTTCCCTCCCACCTCTCTTCCCTATTTAGTGGTAGTCTTCTTCTCATGCTCTTCCTCCCTATCCCATTTTGAGTCACCCCCCCCTTATATCAGAGAAGACATTGGGCGTTTGTTTTTTAGGGATTGGCTAACTTCACTTAGCATAATCTGCTCTAATGCCATCCATTTCCTTGCAAATGCCATGATCTTGTTATTTTTTAGTGCTGAGTAATATTCCATTGTGTATAAATGCCACATTTTTTTAATCCATTCATCTATTGAAGGACATCTAGGTTGGTTCCACATTCTAGCTATTGTGAATTGTGCCGCTATAAACATTGATGTGGCTGTGTCCCTGTAGTATGCTCTTTTTAGGTCTTTTGGGTATAGTCCAAGAAGGGGAATAGCTGGGTCAAGTGGTGGTTCCATTCCCAGCTTTCCAAGGAATCTCCATACTGCTTTCCAAGTTGGCTGCACCAAATTGCAGCCCCACCAGCAATGGATGAGTGTACCTTTTCCCCCACATCCTCGCCAGCACTTATTGTTGTTTGACTTCATAATGGCTGCCATTCTTATTGGAGTGAGATGGTATCTTAGTTTTAATTTGCATTTCTTTGATTGCTAGAGATGGTGAGCATTTTTTCATGTATTTATTGATTGATTGTATATCCTCTTCTGAGAAGTGTCTGTTCAAGTCCTTAGCCCATTTGTTGATTGGGTTATTTGTTTTTTTGTTGTTTAACTTTTTGAGTTCTTTGTATACTCTAGAGATTAGAGCTCTGTCTGATGTTTGAGGGGTAAAAATTTGTTCCCAGGATGTAAGCTCCCTATTCACCTCACATATTATTTCTCTTGCTGAGAAAAAACTTTTTTAGTTTGAATTTGTCCCATTTGTTGATTCTTGGTTTTAATTCTTGTGCTAGAGGTGTCTTATTAAGGAATTTGGGGCCTGCCCCCATGTGATGAAGATTAGGGCCAACTTTATCTTCTATTAGACGCAGAGTCTCTGGTCTGATTACTAGCTCCTTGATCCATTTTGAGTTGACTTTTGTTCATGGTGAGAGAAAGGGATTCAATTTCATTTTGTTGCATATGGATTTCCAGTTCTCCCAGCACCATTTGTTGAAGATGCTATCTATCCTTTCTCCATTGCATGTTTTTAGCACCTTTGTCTAATATAAGTAGTTGTAATTTTGTGGATTTGTCTCTGTGTCCTCTATTCTGTACCATTGGTCTACCAGCCTGTTTTGGTGCCAGTACCATGCTGTTTTTGTTACTATTGCTCTATAGTATAGTTTAAAATCTGGAATCACGATACCACAAATTTCACTCTTCCTGCTTAGAATTACTTTAGCTATTCTGGGTCTCTTATTTTTCCATAATTTTTCCAGATGAATTTCATGATTGCTTTTCCTATTTCTGTAAGGAATGTCATTGGGATTTTGATGGGAATTGCATTGGATCTGTAAAGTGCTTTTGATAATATGGCCATCTTAATAATATTAATTCTACCAATCCATGAGCAAGGTAAATCCTTCCATCTTCTAAGGTCTTCTTCTATTTCTTTCTTCAGGGTTCTGTAGTTTTCATTGTATAGATCTTTCACCTCTTTTGTTAGGTTGATTCCCAGGTATTTTATTTTAGTTTTTTGAGGATATTGTGAATGGAGTAGTTGTTCTCATTTCCATTTCAGAGAATTTGTCATGATACACAGGAATGCCTTTGATTTATTGGTATTGATTTTATATCCTGCCACTTTGCTGAATTCATTTACTAGTTCTAGAAGTTTCTTGGTTGAACTTTTTGGTCTGCTAGGTATAGGATCATGTCATCGGCAAATAGTGCTAATTTAAGTTCTTCTTTTCCTATATTTATGCCTTTAATTTCTTTAGTCTGTCTAATTGCTCTGGCTAGTGTTTCAAGAACTATGTTGAATAGAAGTGGTGAGAGAGGGCATCCCTGTCTTGTTCCAGATTTTAAAGGGAATGCCTTCAATTTTCCTCCATTTAGAATGATGCTGGCCTGAGGCTTAGCGTATATAGCTTTTACCATGTTGAGGTAATTTCCTGTTATCCCTAATTTTTCTAGTGTTTTGAACATAAAGGGATGCTGTATTTTGTTGAATGCTTTTTCGGCATCTATCGATGATCATATGGTTCTTATCTCTAAGTCTATTGATGGGGTGAATTACATTTATTGATTTCCGTATATTGAACCAGCCTTGCATCCCATTTTTTGTTTGTTTGTTTGTTTGTTTTTTACTGGTACATTATAGTTGTACAGAATGATGGGGTTGATTGTTACATATTTGTGCATGCACACAATATAAAAATATAATTTGGCCAATATCACTCCATAACACTTTCCCCCTCTCTCCCTTCCTCCCACCCCCTGGGCCCTTTCCTCAACTGGTCTCCCTTTGATTTTCATGAGATTTGCCTCCACTGTTCTTTTCCTTTTCCTTTTTTTTTTTTTTAATTTGTTCTTTTTAGTTACACATGACAATAGAGTACATTTTGGTAGTATGCATGCATGTAATATATCTTATTCTGATTAAGGACCCAGTCTTGTGGATATAAGCAATGGTGGGATTCACTGTGGTGTATTCATATATGTACATAGGAGAATTATGTTCAATTTTTCCACTGTCTTTCTTTTTCCTATCCGCTCCTTTCCTTTTGTCTAATCCTCTGAGTATCTATTCATCTCCTCCCCCATTTATTGTGGGTAAGCTTTCACATATCAGAGAAAATATTTGCCCTTTGGTTTTTGGAGACTGGCTTATGTAACTTAGCATGCTAAGTCTCCAGATCAATTCATTGACTGGCAAATGTCATAAAGTCATCCTTCTTTATGACTGAGTAATATTCCATTGTGAATATACATATATACACACCACCATTTCTTTATCCATTCATCTGTTGATGGGCGTCTAGGTTGGCTCTATAGCTTAGTTAGTGTGAATTGTGCAGTATATACTTTGATATGGCTGTATCACAGTAGTATGCTGATTTTAGAATTCTTTGGAATTATAATAAGGAGTGTGGGATAACTGGGTCAAATGGTGGTTCCATTCCTAGTTATTTGACCCAGCACCCCTCTCCTTTATTTTGGATAGTGGGGATTGAACTCAGGGGCACTTGAACACTGAGTCACATTCCCAGCCTTATTTTGTATTTCATTTAGAGAGGTCTCACTGAATTGCTTAGCACCTTGTCTTTTGCTTGTGGCTGGCTTTGAACTTGTGATCCTTTTGCCTCAGTCTCCTGAGCCTCTGGGATTACAGATGTGTGCCACTGTGCCCAGCCAGCCATAAGAATTTTTTAAAAAAAATTTTAGTTGTAGATGGACACAGAACCTTTATTTTATTTATTTATTTTTATGTGGTGCTGAGGATGAAACCTAGGGTTTCACACATGCCAGGCAAGTGCTTTATCACTGAGCTACAACCCACCCTCATAAGAATTTTTTAAAAATATTTTTTATGTTTTAGTTGTAGTTGGACACAATACCTTTATTTCACTTATTTATTTTTATGTGGTCCTGAGGATTGAACCCAGGGTCTCGCATGTGCAAGGTGAGCGCTCTACCACTTGCTGAGCCACAGCCCCAGCCTCCTCATAAGAATTTTTAGAAAGGATAATATAGATGTTTAATGTCTTCTTTGTCCTCAGAATAGTGTGTGGAAAAACTTTATCATAGAGAAGAGGTTTTGGATGAACCCGGGACAAACTCTTTGCGGACATTCCTTCCTTGAGACATTTAAGATAAACATGGTTGTTAAAAGCCAATAGCCAGACCTATTTTTTTAAAAAAATTTTTTCCTAGTTGTAGTTGGACATAATACCTTTATTTTATTTATTTATTTTTATGTGGTGCTGAGGATCGAATCCAGCGCCTTGCACATACGGGCAAGGCGAGTGCTCCACCACTGAGCCACAATCCCAGCCCCCAGGCCTATTCTTAATGAGGAAACACTGAGGATATGTGCCAGTAAGGAAACATTGAAGGCCCGCAGATTAAATCTTAAACAAGATAAAGATGTCTGTGATGACCATTGTTTTAGGGGTCCCATCAGTGTGGTAAGATAAGAGAAGAAAAAGAGATACAGATATTGGAAAGGAAGCCTTATATTGATCACCATTTGCAAAAATAGTGATGGATTAGAGGAAATGAACATTTCTGAGAATAAGATGAAAGTCCAAAGTGGAGGGAGGGGAGATTGAAATATTTTCTATTGTGTGCCTGCCATGTTTTTGGTGAATGATGTCTTTCTGCTGAAAGTGGAAAGGTTGAGGATGAAATTGTGCAAGTAAGAGGAATAGGAAGAAAGAATTTGGAACAGCTGTTATAATTTTTAAAAAATTACTTGGGGGGGCTGTGGCTGTGGTTCAGTGGTAGAATGCTTGCCTCGCATGTGCGAGACCCTGGGTTTGATCCTCAGCACCACATAAAAATAAAGAAGTGAAATAAAAGTATTGTGTCCAACCACAACTAAAAAATAAATATTTAAAAAAGTTTATCTGGAATAACTCCAAGAGTTCAACTGAGGGTAAATTAATATGAAGACATTGGAATCAGCCAATAGAGGAGGTTGGTCCCTGTGAGTCAGGATAGCTTCTGGATTCTGTGAGCATAAGCAGTGCCTGAGCTGTATGTGTGCAACTTAGTAAACTACTTGAGTGGTTAAAGGAATGGTTCAGCCCCTTCCACAGGGGTTTGCTTCTGAGCTCTGATGTTTTACTCCATGAGACTCTGGTGTTGAAAACTATATGGTCAATTGTAAGGAAGGTAAGAGAGAAAGGAAGATAAGATTGTTTGGGAAGAGAAACCTGTGTAGTATTTTAATTTGAGCAAGTCTATCAGTTGGATGTCTCTGATATGTACAAAGAGACCTAAATGATAATTCCTTCTTTTTAGGGTTGTTATGAGGATTGACTAAATCAGATGTCACAATAGGTATGAACTATTTCTCCATAGTGCCTTGGATTTAGTAAATTCTTAGTAGATAATATATTTTTAAAAGAAAAGCAATAATCCCCATGTGCCTACTTCCTTCAAATAGCAATCTTGTCTCCATTACCTATTTCAGTATTCGTCATCTTTTCATTTTCTCTTTGCATCCTATGTCTCTAGGTCTACCTTTGCATCTTGAGAAGCTTCTACCTGAGCCTACTGCTACTTGTTTCTGTTTCTCTCCTTTCTTTCACAGCCTTATTTCTCGAATAAATAGGTTATGTTGCTGTTTATTCTCTTATCTTTGTCTCCCTAATCCCAGAGAATTTGACTGCTTTTACCTCTGTTCTACTCCAGTTTCTGCATAGCTGAACATAGATGTGAGAAAATAAATAAGTAAACTATGAGGTGACAGTAAGTGCCAGAGAGAAATGTATTTCAAGGTAGGGAGGATAGGGATTCCAGGTATGTTTACTAATTTTTGTAGTGCTGTCTTGGAGGACCTTTCTAATAAGGCAACTTCAGCAGATAAAGTGAAGAAACAACATGCAGACATCTGGGGAGAAGACCATTCCAAGTAGACAGCACAAAATACTTTCAAGTGGGGACAGTGTTTCTTTGAGGAAGAGCAGGGAAGATTTTGCAGATGGAGCAAAGCAACTAAGTGGGGATGACATCAGAGAGGTGAGAGGTGACTTGTTGGGAGCTTATGAACATTATCTTGTGCTTGCTTCTGTTTCCTCTCTGAGAGTGAGGAATGGGCAGAAGGAATTGGAGATGTGAAGAGATGTTCAGTAGGAAAGTGAATGTCAATTTGAGCCAAGTGTGAACCTGGGGCAGTAGCACCAACCTCACCTGAGAATGTGTTGAAAATGTGATTTGTGGGGTCCATTCTAGAGCTCCTGTATTAGAAACTCTAGGGGTGTTTCAACAATCCCTCTGGGTTAAGCCCAAAAACATTTGTGTTAGGGAGCTAAGTATAATTAGCAGGTAGCACTGAGGACCCACTTGAGTTTAATGGTCTTAACTTTAATGTGAAAATAATTATTATGTTATGTGGAAGTAAGAAAGGGATTAGGGAATAAGGTGTATATAAGGGATTGTTTAAAATGATCTACCATGCTGTCTAAGCTGCATAAAGAAAGAAATAAGGTCAGGGCATGTGGGGACAATGAAAAAAGGGAAGGATCAATTGGGTTAAAGAACAGGCTAGTGAAAGAAATTTTGACACAGATCTGATTGATTCCAAATTTCAGTTATTTCCCCTTTTCATAACCAATGTTTCTTGACTTTAGAATTTTATATCAGAACAAGTAATTTTGAGTTAAAAGTTTTGCATTCGAGTCCTACACTTACTTTTATCTGGTCTCTGGTAAGGTATTTAATCCCCCTGAACCAGTTTCAGTGTCTGTATAATGGAACTAGAAGTAATTAACAATTAAGCCTCACAGTTCTTTAGAGCATGAAATAAGTAAAGGCTATAAAAAAAAAATGGTTGTGAAATATGGAGTTCTCTTTCCTAGTGTGAGACCTCCACAGTTTTCCATATTACCTTTCTTCCCCTTTTATAGCTTATATTTTATTCATGTGGGACTTACTTCATGGATATGACAAAAGTATAAATCTTGTAACTGAGGAAGGAAAAAGTATTTATGACTATTGTGATTATTTGTCTTATAATATTGTCTTTAAAATACATTAGGTATTTTTTAGGCCAAGAACAGATTTGCCATCCCTTTTTTATTATTTGACTCATGTATTATTCAAAACAGTTACTGCTTTCTCAAGTATTTGGGATTTCCCAGATATCTTTATTTTCCACTGTAATCATAGAATCTTTTTTGCATGATTTGAATTTTCCAAATTATTGAGATATTAAGCCACTAATATGTAGTTTATTTTAATTTTTATTCTTGTTCCATGTGCACTTGAAGATATGTATCCTGCTGTTGTTGAGGGAAGTGTTCTCTAAGGATTAATTACATAAAGTTTGGAAGTGTTTTGAACTAAATAAAAAACACATCAAAGATTTTCAAATGCAGCTAGTTGTGATTTAGGAACTGTTTTTTTTGTTTTGTTTTTCTTTTTGGTCTTTTTTGGAACTGGGAGTTGAACCCAGGGCTTTGTGAATGCAAGGCAGACGCTTGCCACTGAGCTACATCCCAGCACCTATTTGAGGGAACTCTATAGCAAATGAAAACAATAATCTCAGTTTCTGTTTTATGAAATTAGAATACTGAACAGAGGGCTGGGGTTGTGGCTCAGCGGTAGAGTACTTGCCTAGCACGGGTGAGGCCCTGGTTCCATCCTCAGTACCACATAAAAATAAATAAATTAATTAATTAACCATATTTTAAAAAATACTGAACAGAAAAAAATTAAAACCAAAGAACCCCCCCCCCCCCAAAAAAAAATCAGAGCAGAAATAAATGAAAGAGATAATAGAAAATAATGGAAAAATAAATGAAATAAAAATCTGGTTCTTTGAGAAGCTAGCTCATTGAAAATAAAATAGCAGGGGTTTCTACTAGACTGATCAGAAAAATGGAGAGGAGATACAGATTAACAGTATCAGGAATGAGAAAGGTGGCAATATGAGTTCTACAGTTGTTAAAAGGATAGAAAGAGACTATTATAAACAATCTTATTCCATTAATTTGATAACTTACATATAACAGACAAATTATATGACCAATACATATTACCAAAGATGACTCAAAAAAGTACCTGAATAGTCCTGAATCTATTATAGAAATTGAATTTGTCATTAAAAACCTTCCCACAAAGAAATCTACAGGCACAGATGGCTTTACTTGGAAATTGTACTAAACATTTAAGGAGGAGATAATACTAATTTTATACAAACTTCCAAGATATTGGAGAGGAGAGAATACTTCCTAATGATTCACTAGCATAGATACTATAACAAGGCAAAGGTATTAAAAGTAAAGAGGAGGCTGGAGTTGTGGCTCACCAATAGAGTGCTTGCCTAGGACCACATAAAAATAAATAAAGTTATTGTGTCCATCAACAACTTAAAAAAAAAAAAAGACTGTTATCTCTCATGAACATAGCTGACAATTCTTAATACATTTTTAATAAGTGAAATTCAGCAACTCATAAAAAGAAACAAACATCACAACAAGTGGGGTTATCTCAGGAATGTAAGTTTAGTTGATCACTGAAAACTTAGGAAATGTAATTTATTATATTAAAGTTCAAAAAAAGAAAACTGTTATCATTTGATTGCAGTAAAAGAATTTGACAAAATTGAACATCTGTTCCTGATTAAAAAATAAAAAACAGCAACAGCAAACTAGAGAATAAAAGGGATTTTCTCAACCTTCTTGCATGTATGAAAGGCCTGTATCTAACCTTATATTTAATATTGAAATAGTGGAAGACTGATACTTTTCCTTAAGATTAGGAATGTTCAGTTTAGTCCTGGAGTTTCTTGCCAGTAAAATAAAGGAAAGGAAAGGGTGAAAAAAAAGCATTCAGATCAGAGGAGGAAGAATTGCCAGTGATGTAGTTCTGTGGTAGAGTACTGCTTAGCATTTATAAGGCACTGGATTCAGTCTTCAGCACCAAAAAAGTGGGGGGTGTGGATTAATACGTATTCACTGACAAAATGGGTCATATCTTGTGGAATCCACAGAAAAAATACTAGAATAATTAGTTTGGTAAGATTGCAGAGAATAAGTTCAGTATGTAAAAATCAGTTTTATAACTGTATATTAGCCACAAACAGTTGGACATTGAACTTGGAAGATACTATTTGCAATAGCATAAAAAATTACTTAGAGATGAAGCTAACAAAATACATGTAGGATGTACCCTAAAAATTGCAGAACATTGCTGATAGAAATGTAAAACAAGTAAATGAAGAGATACTCTTGTGTTCATGGATCAGACAAGTCATTATTATTAAGATGCCATTTCCCCCCCAAATTAATTCTTATACTTTCAGTGCAATCTCAAGCTTTTTGGTAGAAATTGAGAAACTGATTCTAAAATTTATATGGAAATATAAAAGGACTTAGCCCAGCAAAATAATTTTCAAAGAATAAAATTGTAGTACTTATTTCCTTGTTTTAAGACCTACTGTAAGGTCACAGTAATCAAGACAGTCTTGTTTCTATAAGGTAAATTAGTGGAAGAGCATAGAGTTTATAACTAAGCCTACCAGATACTATCCATTATTTAACAAAGGCCGAAAAGTAATTCAGTGAGAAAAGGATAATATTTTCAGCAAAAAGTGCTCAAGTAGTTGGATATCAGTATGCACAAAGTGAACTTCAGTCTATACCTTCTCTCTATACCTTATGGTATCTGAAAATTAACTTAAAATGGATCATAGAATTAATGTGAAACCTAATACTAAAATTTCTAGGCAAAGTATTGGGACAAAATCTTGGTGACCTTGAGTTATGTAGAGATTTCTTAGATGTGATTCAAACCAAGTTCCACCTAAGTAAAATTTGGTAAGTAGGATTTAATAAAATTTAAATGCCTGAGAATGGAAATATAAATCAATGACTGGAAGGAAATTTTACATGTTATATATCTGACCAAAGACTTCTTAATTCTAAATAAAGAAGGTGAGCAAAAGATTTGGACACATCACTAAAGAATATATATACAGGTGCCAAATAAGCACATAAGATTCTTGATGTTATTAAAAAATGGAAATTAAACCACCATACCAAGTATTGGCTAGGAATTGAGTAACTGCAGTTCTCATACTCTGCTGGTAGACATATAAAATGGTACTGCTTTGGAAATTTTTCACTTTAAAAAAAAATAAAATTATATACTTACCCATATGATGTTAAGTATTTTTCCTAGTAAAAAGGAATGTGTGTGTATATATAAAGACTTGTATGTACATGCATGTTCATAGGATCCTTACGTGTAATAACTAAAACTGAAAATAATCTAATGTCCATCAATAAGTGAATGAATAAAATAATTATGATGTATACATATAATGGCAGATTTCTCAGCCATGCAAAGAATGAACTGTTGATACACCTAACAATATTAATGGGTCTCACAATACTTAATGTTAAGTGAAAGAAACCAGGCTATAAAACACTTGTCCTATGATTCCTTTTTATTTAAAGTTCTAGAAAATGAACACTCCTTATAGAGATGGAAACATAAGTGTTTGCCCTGGGAGGAGGTTTAAGAGTAGGAAGAGAAGGAGCTATAACAACAGATCTTCGGGAAACTTGGGAGTGATTATATACCTATCTTTTTGGTCATGGTGATAGTTTGTTTCTTGATTATTTTTTCCATATTTCCAAACTGTGCATTTAAAAAATATACAATTCATTGTATTTCAGTTATGTCATAATAAAACGATTCTTTGAAAAGTAAAATAGAAGAGAGAAATATGACAGAAGATAGCTAAGTGTAATATGACATATTTGGGAAATAGAGCATATTACTAAGCAGATACTAGGAACCAGAACACTTAGTGAACCTAACCAACAGAAGCCTACTATTGAATGACTTTTGGAACCAATATTTTGCTGCTTTTAGTTCATCATTTCCTTATTGATTTCTCTATAAAACATGGTTTTTACTAGCATATTGCTACTATTGTACTAACATGAGATTTAACACAAATTGAATGCTTCTTTGTGATGTCTAAACTTAGGCTCTTAGTTTCCCAGTTTTCAAGATCTACATAGTAGTTTTGTGATCTGGTTTTTATACATTATTGCCAGGACATCACATTTCTAGTATTTAAGTATAATTTTACACTAAAAAACCTTATTAAAAACAAATAAATGGGCTGGGGTTGTGGCTCAGTGGCATAGTACTTGTCTCGTACACGTGAGGCCCTGGGTTTGATCCTCAGCATCACATACATACATAGATGAACTGTCCATCTACAACTAAAATAATTTTTAAAAAATTTTAAAAATATATACATGGTGTTATATTCCTATAAGTGCCGTGACTCAGGAGGCTGAGGCAGGAGGATTGAAAGTTGCATGCCAGCCTGGGCAAAATAAAGGACTGGGGTGTAGCTTGGTAGTAAAGCACCCTTGGATTCAATCCCCAATTACACCCCCCAAAAACAAACAAACAAATATAGATGATTTTTAGACTTTTACAAATTTTGAATTATCCTTTGTCTCTTCTAAATATTACTGTACCTAGGGCTGGGGTTGTGGCTCAATGGTAGAACACTTGCCTAGCATTTGTGAGGCACTGGGTTCGATTCTCAGCACCACATATACATAAATGAAATAATAAAAGTCCATTGACAACTAAAAAGTATTTAAAAATAAGATAAATATTACCATACCTAAGTTTGGCTTTCTTGGTGCCTGGAACATAAATACTCAGTGATATTGAATGAATCAGTATTGTCTAAAAGAGGCAAAGTGGACATGGGATCATGAAATTAAATTCCAAATCCTTCAGTTCTTTTAGCTATTTCCAGCAGGGACATATTGTTGCTTCTGCAGTGAAAAATGCTGGTGTTCTTTTTGAAGCTTACAGATATTTTTGTACTAACATGATTCTGATAAAGCAAATAATAACTATATAGTAATAATTTGATACTAGTGGATTATATCTATGTAATTGTTAGATTATTGTAGCATTTAGTTAGTATTTCATTAACTGCTGATGTAAATGTCTTGTCGCTTTTTCCTAATTGTACAATATTACAGAAATTGGACCAGTACAATAGGAAAGAGTGAGTTCCTCCCCTCAATGATGTCATCTGAATTTAAGGTCAAGGAGTTCTTATGTTCTATTTGAGAACATGACAAAGTGAAAACAGTTCTTTGTCATTTTATACTTGGTTGATTAATTAGACTGTTTAATAGAAAGGAGACTTGCAAATTTAGTTTCTTTTATATTTTCAAAACCCTTAAGATGGAAAATAGAAAAGATAGAAGTAGATGAACATGCTACATGTATATTACGACCAGGAAAATATAATTTAGTCTTTAGCCACATGGCTTTGAGCAGAAGTACTACCTTCAGTTGTGATAAAATAATGAATGTGATGTAGTATCAAATAACTAGAGACAGAATGAAATTGATATCTTACGTTAGTTGTAAATTATTTATCGTGCGATAAAGCAGCAGCATATGCTTGATGCTTTTATCACCATCCATTTATATGATACACCCTGTATTCCTGTATTCCAAATGAGGGGTATATTGGTCCTAAGTCCCCCCCGCCACAGGCCCCCATAAGAGTTTTGGTATTCTGTCTAAATTAACATCCACAAACTTAAACTACAGATAGGATGACAGAGGAAGAAGCGCTAATAAAAATGCAAAGAAATAGAGAAATGAACAGGGTGTTGAAACTGAGAAATATATGGATTTTTCTACTATAACTGTGTGTTGTGATTCTAAAAGAGAAAATTCAGATCGCCAGGAAAATACTGAATACAATGTTAATTTTTAGTTCTTAGGACGAACAAAGTCAAAATACACAGAATAAAAATGGAAGCTAGAAATACTGATGTCCTAAGTTTTCCTTCTAGGAATTCTTTCTAAAAGACTGTGGTTTGGATCCAGACAGCATATGTTGGTTCTTTTCAACATTCTGTTCCTAGCACCTGGCATAAGTGCTGGGAGCGAGGAATAAATAATGTTCACATTTTATCTTTTTTTCTTCATGGTACAGTCTATGCCCTCTCCTTTTTGTTTTCTGTCTTTTGTTAATTTCTCCTTTTCCTATTATAAGTCCTTTCTTTTAGTTTCTTTTATCATGTTTCAAGCTTGTTGAGTTTAATACTCAGTTTATTTTTCAACCTTTTAAAGACATTTTTTAATAAAAGCATGCAAGTTCATTTCCTAGGGTCCACTGATTTACCTGTTTTCCTTGGGTTTTTTCCTTTCTTTTCTTTTTCTTTTTCCCCCAACCCTGGGGATCGAACCAAGGGGCACTCTACCATTGAATTACACCTAGTTCCCTATTTTATACTTTTGAAGTCCTAAAGATAGTCCTAACTTTGATTCAGATGGCTTGCTTTTACTTATTGACCTCATGGGCAATAGAACTAGCCTATAGGAATTAGCTGTTTTTTGTGAACTTTCAGCTATTTACAACTTTTGGCTTTGGCATGCTCCATGCTTGAAGAAGTTCTAATTAAATTTGTGTCATACCTCAAAATATATGGAGAGAGTCTAACAGCTGCCTTAAAAATGTGTGGTAAAGAACATATAATGTAAAATTTACCATCTTAGCCATCTTTTAAAAATATTTATTTTTAATTATAGGTGGACACAATATCTTTATTTTATTATTTTTTTACGTGGTACTGAGGATTGAACCCAGTGCCTCACGCATGCTAGGCAAGCGCTCTACCACTGATCCCCAGCCTCAGCATACACCCCCCCTCCGTCTTAGCCATTTTTAAGTATATAATTCAGTGACATTGTGTACATTCATTGCTTTCGTTTATGATGCTATAGAAAGTGAGAGACCTTTTTTCTTAAATAGAGGAGGACTGTCCAGTAGGACTTCTGCAGTGGTGAAAATATTCTCTTTTTTTACACTATCCAGTATAGTAGTCATTAACATAAGCACTCTCAATAGATTGAATTTTTAAATAGCCACTGTATAAGAGGATTAGTAAGCTTTTTTTTTTTTTTTTTTTCCTTTTTGGTGGTATTAGCAATCAGACCTAGGGCCTTGAGCTAGGTAAGCACCCTACCATTTTTAGCTATGTCTGCTGTGTTCCCCAGCAAGTCTTTGAGGACCCAGGTAAGGCCCTGGAACTCTCTAGTGTTAGTGCTCTGAGGTGTCCAAAGAAGTCAAGGCTAGCCACTGTGGTAAACGAGGGTTACATTTTCTCATAGGAATAATAAATTTTTTGTTGGCTATGTTATTTTTATTTAGATAGATTTAGATAGGTGTTCTACATAATGACCAATCAGAGAACACTTTTACTCTGCTGGACATGAATTGATATTTAAAATATTTCTTATTTTCTCCTCTTAATTGCTAATCAGTCACCCATTATCCATCCTCTCCATGCTTTAAGCACTAGAAATATATTCTCTCCTGGAACCCACAGTAGTTGACCTCTCTGTAAGTATATATATCGTGAGGAAATGAGCCTTTCCTGTGGTTTCATTTATTCATAATAATATATTCCCAGTAATGGTGGGGACCACTGGTGGTCTGTTCATTGCCTGAATGATTTTGCTGTTTCTAATGGTGAATTTCCTCCTGCTTTATCAGTGTTTATTACTGTAATTATTCACATATAAAAGTAATTTTGCCTAGTACCTATTATATGAAGGAAAATTTATTAGATTTTTTTTATGTGGTTTTCTAGTATTCACTGGGTTCTACAATTTTACTTCCTCAGAGTGAGAAAAGCCATGTCATGTCCTTGATTACTGTTACCACTTTGCAGATTTATTACATTGTATAACCAAAATATGAATAATCTTTGGTTTATTGAAAGTGAATGAGCACAGAAGAGAAGCAACAGGCCAAAGGGGTTAAGATCTAGTCCTTGGGAATGGAGAAGTCAGAAAGCTCCTGTTAATGTTCTTTGTTCTTTTTTAAAAAAAATATTTTTAAATTACACATGGGCATAATATCTTTATTTTGTTTATTTTTTTGTTCTTTATCTTTTCCTTGTAATTCTTTTTTTAAATTTTTTAATTTGTTTTAGTTATACATGACAGTAGAACACATTTATGCACTTTGATATATTATACATAGATGGGATATAATTTCATTTTTCTGAGTGTATATGTTGCAGAACCATTGATCACATAGTCACATGTATACATACAGTAATAATGTCTGTTTCATTCTACTATCTTTCCTATCCCCACATTACTTTCCCTCCCCTCCCATCACTTCCCTCACCTAATCTAAGGTAACGCTATTCTTCCCTAGTGCTCCCCTGCCTTATCGAGAATTAGCATCCACATATTAGAGAAAACATTTGGCCTTTGGTTTTGTGGGATTGGCTTACTTCGCTTAGCATGATATTTTCCAACTCCAACTATTTACTGGCAAATGCCATAATTTCACCCCTTATTTAAAGCTGAGTAATATTCCATTGTGTGTGTGTGTGTGTGTGTATGCATATATATGCATATATATATGTATGTGTTTATATATATATATATGTATCTGTATATCACATTTTTTTTATCCATTCATCTATTGAGGGACACCTAGGTTGGTTCCATAGTCAAGCTATTGTGAATTGAGTTGCTATAAACATTGATGTGGCTGCATCACTATAGTATGCTGATTTTAAGTCCTTTGGGTATAAACCAAGGAGTGGGATAGCTGGGCCAAATGGTGGTTCCATTCCCAGTTTTCTGAGAAATTTCCATATTGCTTTCCATAGTGGTTGCACCAATTGGCAGTCCTACCAGCAATAGATGAGTGTACCTTTTTCACCATATCCTCGCCAACATTTATTGTTGCCTGTATTCTTGATGATTGACATTCTGACACGGTGAGATGAAATCTTAAGAGTAGTTTTGATTTGCATTTCTCTAATTGCTAGAGTTGTTGAACACTTTTTCATATATTTTTTGATCAGTTGTATTTCTTCTTCTGTGAAGTGTCTGTTTAGTTCCTTAGCCCATTGATTGATTGGGTTATTTGATTTTTTGGTGTTAAGTTTTTTGAGTTCTTTACATATCCTGGAGATTAATGCTTTATTGGAGGTCCATGTGGTAAAGATTTTCTCCAACTCTGTAGGCTCTCTTTTCACATTATTGTTTCCTTTGCTGAGAAGAAGCTTTTTAATTTGAAGCCATCCCATTTATTGATTCTTGATTTTACTTCTTGCGCCTTAGGAATCTTGTTTAGGAAGTCAGATCCTAAGCTGATGTGGTGAAGATTTGGGCCTATTTTTTTTCTTCTGTTAGACACAGGGTCTCTGTTCTAGTGCCCAAGTCTTTGATCCACTTTGAGTTGATTTTTTTGCAGGGTGAGAGACAGAGGTTTAATTTCATTTTGTTACATATGGGTTTCCAGTTTTGCCAGCACCATTTGAATGTTTTGGGCACTTTTGTCTAGTATGAGATAACTGTATTTATGTGGGTTTGTCTCTGTGTCCTCTATTCTGTACCACTGTTTGTTTATTTTTATATGGTGCTGATAATCAAACCCAGTGCCTTACATGTGCAAGGCAAGCACTCTGCCACTGAGCCACAACCCCAGCCCACATTCTTTGTTCTTATGTACCTCCATTGATGAATTCTCCAGTTCCATCAAATTCATGACTGTCAGGTCTTGGTATGTTTGTTAGTCTATTTTGTACTACCATAACAAGGTACCTGAAACTGGATAATTTACAATGAACATAAATTTGTTAGCACATGGTATTGGAGGCTGGGAAGTGCAGTAATAAGATATTGACATCTGGCATGGGCTTTTTGGCTATATTACTACATGGTGGAAAGCAAGAGGGTGAGAGAGGGGGACAAACTTGCCCTTTTATAATGGCATCAATCCACAGAGCCCTCTTGCCTAATCATTTGTTACAGATTCCACCTCTTGATAATGTTATATTGCCAATTAGGCTTCAACACAAGTTTTGGAGGGAACAGACATTCAAATCATAGTAATGTCTATGTAGTTATCTAAGTTGTTTTTGTTTTAAAAACAAGGCTTTCAGAAGTAAACCTTCTTAGACTACTCTGTGTGCTTAACAAGTTGAAGTTACTTCTTCTACAAGCGTAGGAGAGTTTGTGATAGTTACTCAGACAATGTTATATATCAGCTTTTCATTTTAACTTTCAAATAGACAGTGTTTAGAACACTTTCCTATTTCAGCCCTTTCACATTGCTGTTCTGTTTGCCTGGAATTTCTATATGCTCTGCTTCACATAACTTGCTCCTTTGCATTTCTCAGTTCTCAGCTTAAGAATCATCTTTTTATAAAGGTCTGACCTAACCATCCTGTAATTTTTATCTTTGTACCTTGTTCAGATTCTTTTCCAGAAATTAACCACATCCATGATTATTTAGCTTCTTTATTTTATCTTAAACTTCTCCCATTATTGACCTTTAGGCTTATATATCAACCTTCCTGTTGTGCATTTATACATTTTATTTATTCTCAAATATTTGTTGAATGTCATGCTAAGAGGACAGACTTGTGGGTTTATAAATTATAAAGCAAATAATGGTTATCAAATACAGTTGACCCTCATTATTTACAGAGTCCTTATTTATGAATCCACCTATTCACTAAAATTAATTTGTAACTCCAGAGTCAGTACTCGCAGCACTTCTGCAGTCATTCATGGATATGGGCAAAGTATTGAAAAATCTGACTGACCTCATACATACATTCTCAGCTGTGTTACAGCAAGACAACACTTGTGTTAGCTCTCATATTGTAAACTAATATTTTTGTGGATTAATTCTGTGTTTTTTCCATTTTAGTAATTTTTTTAAGTGATTCTGCTACTTACAGTGGCCCCCAAGTGCTTCACTGCTAAAGAATTCTAGTGTTCCTGAATACAAGAAGATTATGATGTGCCTTATGTAGAAAATGTTTGTTTAGATAAATTCTGTTCTCGCATCTGTTACAATGCTTTTGGCTATGAGTTTAGTGTTAACCAGTAATATATAGTATATTGAATAAGACATCTTTAAGCAGAAACACACATGAAACTAGGTTATATATTGATTGGTTTTCAAAAAAATGATGTGACCAAGTGTGGTGGTTCATGCCAGTAATCCTATAGCTACTTGGGAGGCTAAGGCAGGAAGATCCCAAGTTCAAGGCTAGCTTGGGCAAGTTAGACCTATCTCAAAGTTTAAAAAAAGGACTGGGGGCGGGGGCTGGGGTTGTGCCTTAGTGGTAGAGTTCTCACCTAGCATGAATGAGGCACTGGGTTCGATCCTCAGCATCACATAAAAATAAAGTAAAGGATATTTTGGCCACCTAAAACTTAAAAAAAAAAAAAAAAAAGACTGGGGATGTAGCTTAGTGGTGGAACAATTAATTGCCTAACGTGCTCAAGGCCCTGGGTTCCATCTTTATTTCTGCCACAAAACAAACAAAAACATGATGTGGGCTCCGGGGCTGTGGCTCAGTGGTAGAGCATTTGCCTAGCATGCATGAGGCACTGGGTTCAATCCTCAGCACCATATAAAAATAGACAGAATGCACTACCAAAAAAAAACAAAAACAAACAAACAAAAACATGATATGATCAGAGATTTGCAAGAATCTAACCCTCGGTTTCCTCCTCCAGGAGCAATGATAAGGTATTTGACTACTTGGTAATGGTAAAGTATTTCTGATTTCTCATAGGAGCAATGGTAAAGGGCTTGCAGTGACTTTGTGGAATATAACTAACCCACATAACAAGAATCAACTCTACTTGCAGATTATTTTAAGTACAAAAGAGGGTGCTGTGATGGAGAGTGATTGGTGTGATAGGAAAGATACCTTTTCTTTAGTTGGGCCTCCTGGGAGGTAACATGTAGGCTGAGATCTGTAGAATAAGAAAAAGAATATTTTAGGCTCTTAACCAGGAAGGAGCTTGATAGTTTTAAGGAATTGAACAGAGTATGGCTGGAGGAGGATAGCACAGGATGAAGGTGAAGAAAGCAGGAATGTGATATTGCCTTTAAGAGACTACACTAAGTTTAATTTTGGAAGATAATGAGCAGCCATTGACAGGTTTCACTGCGGCTGAGATGGGCTGCTCTATGTTTTCAAAAGAGGGCTGGGGTTGTGGCTCAATGGTAGAGCACTCGCCTAGCACGTGTGAGGCCCTAGGTTTGATCCTCAGCACCACATAAAAATAAATAAATAAAAATAAAGGTATCATGTCCATCTATAACTAAAGAAAGTATTTAAAAAAAGATAATTCTCTCTGCTGTGAGGGGAATTGTTTAAAGAGGGAAAGAGATAAAATGTAAAAATGAGTTAAGAGGCATGGCCATTTAATAATTGCCTAGTTGCCTCTATTACTTCCTAAAATATTTCTCATCTCTAGCTCATCAGTATATTGCAGTTGAACACCTTTGCTTTCATAACTTCATATTGATCATTCTGCCTAATCCCTGCCCCACTATGACTCCAGAGAGATGGGATCAATTGAAGTCATCATCTTAACCATTCCACTGCCCTCTTAAAAACTATTCCTGGAGTGGGGGAAGTGTCGGGGAGTGATATTAGCCAAATTATATTGTTATATTATAAAAAGAATTATATATAATTTTTTATTGGCGTATTATAGTTGAACATAATGATAGGATTTATTGTTGTCTAACATGTATTTATTGTTAGACAACAATAAATCCTATCATTATGTTCAACTATAATGCGCCAATAAAAAAAGAATGTGGGGAAAAAACATTCCCCAGTGACTCTCTAGGCCTCTTGATGGCCTGGTGTACCACCATGCCACCACATCTCTCCAGTCCCACCCATCACTGAGCTCTACTCTGTCTGCCCACACAACAGTTATTTGGGGCCCACATGCCTTTCTTTGCTCTTGAGTCCTTGGTATTTATTTACCATCCTATGCAGGCTGGATGCTCCTGCTATACTATCCCAGGATACCCAAAGCAAGTATCTCACACTTAATCGTTTCGTATCATTATCATCTGTGTATTAGCCAGCCTCCCAACTTCCTTCCTCACAATTAAACTGTGTGTGTGTGTGTGTGTATTTTAATGTGTTTAAATTTTTTTTTTTTTTTGAGTCCCCAGCACCCAGTGTCAATTTTGGATTGTGGTGAAGATATAACAAATGTTGGTTGAATGACTCTGATAATCAATGTTTGCCCTTTGCAGGGGCAGTGCTGGGGATTAAACCCAGGGATTTGGATATCCTAAGCAATGCTTTACCACTGAGCTATACCCGCCAACACAAATGTTTGCTAATTTCTTGACCAGAATTAGATGATACTTTTTCTTCATAACATTTTTTGGTAGATTTATAGAAATAAAGGAATAATGAGGAAGTATTGAAATAAAACCAGTGTCATAAAACATGCTTGTTTGTGCCAAAAGTGTTTATTGAGTGCTAGGAGATGGTCTAACTGCGAATATAGAGTAGTGAACAAAACAGTATCCCTGCCTTCTTGGAACTGAGGGGTGTGTGTGTGTGTGTGTGTGTGTGTGTGTGTGTGTGAGATCTACCTATGCCTGAATATCTATCAGTTTAATATGCATGTATGTGTGTATATATGTACATATATATAATGTATAGACTTCAAACTGTAGAGTAGTTTGATCAAGTTACAGAAAAGTTGGAAGGACAGCTCAGAGTTCTTGCATGCCCCATATTCAGTTTCCCTTAATAACATATTACATTAATGTGAGATGTCTGTTACAAATAAAGAACCAATATTGATACATTGTTATCAACTGAAGTCTTTATTTATGTATTTTTCGTTTTTGCTTTGTATCCCTGTTCTGTCTTGGATTTCCTCCACAAAACCACCTTATATTTAGTTCCCATACCCTAGGCTTCTCTGAACAGTGGCAGTTTTTCAGACTTACCATTTTTTTTTTTAAATGGCTTTTGACAGCTTGTATTCCACAGAATATAAGACATCCCTCAATTTGGGTTTGTCTGATATGTTTCTCATACCTGGACAGGGATTATAATGGGTTCTTAACTGTAAGAATACAGTGATAAAATGCCTTTTGGTGGTCTGGGGGTAACTGGAAGTTGAACCCAGGACCTTGCTTGTGCTAGGCAAGTGCTCTACCATTGAGCTACATCCCCAGACCTTTTTTATTTTTTGAGGCAGTGTTTCCTAAACTGCTGTGGCTGAACTTTAACTTGTGATCTTCCTGCTTCAATGTCCTCCCACCAAGCAACTGGGATTACAGGTGTGTGTCACAGCACCCAGCTAAATGCTCTTATCACTGCATATCGATGGTATGTGATGTCATCATGAATTATCACTGGTGATGCACTTATCACTTGACTGAGGTGGTATCTATCAGATGTTTTACACTGTTTTCTTTCTCCGCCCCCCACTTTGCTTTTTGGATGGAGCAGCCCATACCAAAGGGATAAGGAATGGTGCCCCACCTTCTTGAGGAGGCAGTGTCTACATAAATTGGAATTCTTGTGTTCAGTGGATTGGTCTGATTTTTTCCCCATTTCATTAATCATTTATTCATATCAATAAAACTCACAGATATTTATCATATACCTTGGGTTAGAAACCAATATTTTGTTGCTCAAATTGTTCTAGCTCTAGTCATTGGGAGCTCTTTTGTTGACTCCTGTGTCCCTTTGTGATACTCCCATTGGTTTATCTTTTGAGTACTTTTTAATTTTCTGGTACTATTTTTGTCTCATTCCTGTCTAGTTGTGAGAAAAATATCAGACAAACCCAAATTAAGTGACACCTTTTATTCTGTGAAATACCATACTAGTAGTTCTTAAAATTGTCAAGACAAAGGTGCTTTGTCTTGAACTATTTTTCAAATTCAAATGATTTACCCTCAATAATTTCATATAGAATTTGAAAATACTTTGATGTGCTTATATGAGCTAGGTCTAGTATGGATTAAAATTTTTTCAATATTGGGATTTGTTTTTGTGATGATTTGCATAGCTATTTCTCATAGGTGAAAAATATATATGATTATGAATTTTCTCTGAATACCATAGTGTTTATGATCACAGTTTTATACTTGAAATTCGTTCACATGTACTTTCACTTTGCAAGTCATATTAGAGAATTTTCACATTTCTCTAGCTTTCAGAAACATTTATGGTTGCCAGTAGCTGAACATATATCATTATGCTGGAAGTGTTTCAGTGATTATACATGCTGAGTGGCAAAACTGCTTAGTCTAAAAAAAGGACTCCATAATATTTGGCTTTTGGTTGTAATTACCAGTCATGCTTGCCAGAAATTAAGTTTAGCTTTTAGAAGCCTGGAATTCTTAATATGTTTGTCTCTAACTAAATATTTCAGACTGTTATGAAACTGTCAATAATTCCATTATATATTTTATATTCATTTATTCTGAGTTACAGTGGATGAAATAACATATAGCAACATGATTGTGCAACAACATAGAAAACAAGCATAAACTAATAGAATGTAAATAGTAATATTTAGTTTGATTACAGTTTTGTTTAAAAGGAACATGTGGTCCCAAGTACAAATAAAAGACTAGAAAGAAAAATACCAGAATGTTAATAATGAATATCTTTGATATTTTTTTATTTTCTAATAAATTGGCATCCATTACTTGTTTAGTGAGGAAAAGAGAGGCATTTTTTAAATGGGGAAAGAAACATATTCTGCAGGGCTTTCCAACAGGTACTAATTTGTTTGTTCCATTCTAGATATTGAAAGTTAAAAGGTCTTTTGAAAAAATTCCATCATTCAGATTGATTTTCTGAATTATTGACGAGTGAGCCAGTTCTTATTTTTATAATAATACTTAAAGTTTTATACCTTTTTTAGTTTAAAAAATCTGTATCAAATGGATTTTCAGTTCAGTTATATATATAAATGGATCACGGAAAAGAGTTACCACTCATTGTTGATGTAGTGAAAACTTGACTTTACTAATTTCTGTCCAACTGGGGCAGAGTTGGAATCTGGGCAACCTAAAGCCCAGTGAGCAAAGCCTGGGTGCTGAGGCTGCTTCAACCTCATTTTGAGGGATGGCCTCACATTCCTCTCATAGGGGACTGATGGCCTCAATAGATACCTTGGGGAGCCTGTTTAGATTAAAAATACCCAGCATTGTCTAGCTGCTTCTAATTTTTTGAGCTTCTGGTGATAAGGGGGAGGTGAATTGAATTCATGACTCAGGTTTAGAAGTTGCAGAGTAGCTTTTTGCAGGCTTCGGTCTCAGTATGTCCTTGGGTCATAAATAGAAAATTATAGTTTAAAAAGATGTTCTAGACTTAAGATAATTTGCAAAAGTAGTACAATTAAAGGCAAATGCATTTGTGGGGGAGGGGATGGGGGGCTTGAACCAAGGGGTACAGAACCACTGAGCTACATTCTCAGCCCTTCTTATTTTGAGAAAGGGTCTTGCAAAGTTACCCAGGCTGACTTCAAACTTGTAATCCTCCTGGGCAGATGTATTTTAAATCTTTAGTAAAGCTTTTTTAAAAAAAGTAAAATAAACAACACTTTTATTTTTAACTGAGCATTTAAAAATATATTCAAAGGTGATTGTTGTTATTGCTGTGTTTTTAAAAACAGGAAAAAAATCATTTTTCTAAACTGGTCCTTGTCCCTAATGGCCAGTACCCTACCTCTTACCTTTCTGTGACTGGGAAGTATCATGATATGCAAAAGATTAGGGACTGGAGTGATCATTTCTCTGACTGCTTCCTGGAAGTGGTATGTTTTATTAGAACATTCTGATGTGTGTATAAACAGTATAGGGATTACCACAGTATTTGATAGCCCTGCTCTCGAGTTAGGATTACAACATTTAACAACTGGGTCGGCATTCAGTTGGTCTCACTTCATGGTGTTAGTGGAATTAGTTCCTTATGCCACTGTGCACAGTATGCTTTGTTAGGCTAGTGTACCTTTCTCTAGCATGCCCATGAGTTCTTCATAGTGGGAGTTATCAGTACACTAAAAGGATGATCAAGAACTGTGCAAAAGTGTAATATCTTTTCCTAATAATGGCTATCAAAGTAGTCCTTAAAAACAAGTATAACAAAACTTTTTCAAAATTGAGAAACAGTTATATAAAATGAAACATGGTAAAATAAATCTTAAATGAGTATTTTGTTTTTTTCCAATACCAAATCATTATACCTCCAAATTTAAGTATATCCTTCCAGATTTATGAAATATATGTGTATGACTATATATATACATATATAGTTTATATATATGACTATATTTATATATATAACCTGCATTTTTACTCTCTATGTAATGCTACAATACATAGTTTCTACTTAATACCATGTTATTTAATTTTAATTTTTTTGTCATTTAGTTTTTATTTATAATCATGACCTTAACTCTGCAATCCAGCTGGATTTGGGAGGGAAATAAGGAAAATATGGAACCCAAATAACTACAGTGAGAACACAAAGATATGGGATATGATGAATAGATTGGGTGGAGGGATACTCTTCTGAGCTACAGAAGGAATGGTTTGGTGGTTAAGATAAATACAAGTCAAATGTGTTAAGAGTTATCCAGTCAGTAATGGTGATCTCCTTGCTGGTCTTGCCATTCCTGGACCCAAAGCACTCCATGGCTTCTGCCATGTTCATGCCCTCTTTTACCTTCCTAAAGACCACATGATTGCCATCTAACCACTCAGTCTTGGCAGTACAGATGAAAAACTGGGAACCATTTGTATTTGGCCCAGCATTTGCCATAAACAAGATGCCAGGGCTGTATGCTTCAGGATGAAGTTTTCATCATCAAACTTCTCCCCATAGATGGATTTGCTTCCAGTGCCATTATGGTATGTGAAGTCACCACCCTGGTACATAAATCCTGGAATAATTCTGTGAAAGCAGAAACCCTTAAGATCAAATATTTTCTCTCCACTACTCAAAGCATGAAAAATTTCTGCTCTCTTTGAAACTTTGTCTGCAAACAGCTTGAAGGAGACATGATCCAAGGGCTGTCCATCGACAGTGATGTTGAAATACACAGTGAGATTGACCATGGCTGACAGAGAATGACCACAGGCGACAGCGGTGTCTTGAAAGCCCACTTACTACTATTTTAAACAATGTGTCAGTAAATGTTTTTATATAAAGTTTCTTGGTTGTGCTTTTGATTTTGGTATGGGGATTGAAGCTAGGGGTGCCCTACCACTGAGCTACACCCCAGTCTATTTTATTTTGAGACAGAGGCTCACCAAGTAGCCCAGAATGGCCTTAAACTTATGATCCTCCTGCCTCAGCTTCATGAATTGTGGGATTACAGGCATTTACCACTATCCCCCGTAGTTGCTGATGTTTATTTTTAGAATAACTTCCTAAAGGAAGAAAAGCTGAGTCAGTGGGTACACAAAATGAAAAATATATGCAGGAAAGACAGCAGACTTGGTGGCTAAGTGTAGAGCCTTTGAGCTATTGGCGTGGGTTTGGATTCTGACTTCCATGTCTACTGGCTCTACTAGCAAGTTACTTAGCCTCTCTGTGCCTTAGTTCACTCATCTGTAAAGTGAATGATAGTAACAACACCTATATCATGATGTAGAGCTTGATCTTGTGCCTGCCTACATATCTCAGGATTATTGTTCAAAAGCTGCATGTTCATGAGTGTTTTCTCATCAAAAGATCCTAGCATCTAGACAGAAAGCATGCTATATTGAAAGGACCAGCACTGAGATGGGCCTTCCCTTCCTCAGCATTGATTAATATTATCCTACTTTTAATATTAGTCACTAAGCAAAAAATGGTACCAAAGTATAGTTGTACTCCCTATGTCTTTGTATTAATTCACATACTTTTTTCATGTCAGTGGATTTTTCCCTATGAAACACCTGTTTGTTACCAATACTTGTATTGAGATTTTCATCTTTTTCTTATTGATATGTAAAAACTCTGTAGATAGCCCCTTGAAAGATACCTCAAATGTTTCCATAGGACTGCTTTAAAAATCAAGTCTTTTGACTTTGTATTTTTTTTGAAATTGTTTTTTAAAATATATTATGCTTACATTTTTAAAAATACCTTTATTCATTTATTTATTTTTATGTGGTGCTGAGGATCAAACCCAGGGCCTCACACGTGCTAGGCTAGCGCTCTGCCGCTGATCCCCAGCCCCAGCCCTGAAAAATTGTTTTAATTGACAAAAATGTTATGTGTTCAAAATGATCAAGCATGTATTACCTTATATACTTGTTTTTTGTGGTTAGAACACTTAAAATGTATTCTTAAAACAGTTTCAAGTATATATTACATTACTATAGTCACTGTGGTGTATAGTAGGTCTCTTGAATTTGTTTTTCCTGACTAGCTGAAATTTTGTATCCTTTGACATTATCTCTTCAGTCCTGTTACCCTGCACCTTCTGATAACTACCATTCTGTTCTCTGTTTCTGTGAGTTCAAGCTTTTAAAGATTGAACTTTAAATGAGATTGCATATTTGTCTTTTTGTGCCTGGCTAAATTTATGCTTTCCAGGATACATTCATATTGGTACAAATGACAAAAATTTCCTTTTTGGAGGGTGGGTGGGGGGTTTAAACCCAGGTGTGCTCCTCTACTGAGCTACATCCCCAGCCCTTCTTATTTTTTGAGTCGGGTCTTGCCAAGTTGCTGAGGTGGCTGTCCTTAAACTTGAGATCCTTTTGTCTCAGTCCCCTGAGTTGCTGGGATTACTGGCATGTACCACCATGCCTGACTAGTATATCCTATTTTAGAGCTGAGTGACATTCCATTTTCTTTATCCATTCATCAATTGATGGATACTTAAGTTGTTTCCATTTCTTGACTGTTATGAATAATGCTGTAGTAAATGTGATGGTGCTTAATTCTCTTAAACGTACTCTTTTTGTCTGTTTGTTTTTATGTACTCAGATGTAGAATTGCTGGTAGTTAGATTTTTAATTTTTTTAATATTTATTTTTTAGTTATAGGTGGGCACAATATCTTTATTTTATTTTTATGTGGTGCTAAGGATTGAACCCAGTGCCTCATGCATGGTAGGCAAGCGCTCTACCTCTGAGCCATAACCCCAGCCCTAGACTTTTAATTTTTTGAGGCACCTCCTTACTGTTTTCATAATGACTACTAATTTATACTGCCACCAACAGTGTGCAAGGGTGTCCTTTTCTCCAATTCCTTGCCAGTAGTTGTTACCTTTCATCTTTTTGATAAATAGGCATTCCAATAGGTATGAGGTGATATCTTACTGGGCTTTTAGTTTGGATTTCTCTGATGATTTTTGGAACACATATTTGTTAGTGACAATTTTTTTACTGTTGAGAAATTTTCAAAATTATCAGAGTTAATTCTCACTTCATTTGTGGCTTTAGTAGATTGTGTCATACTTGTTATGTATAAGGAGGGATTTGTGAACATTAGAACATAATGGAATTGGTTCTTTTCCTTCCTCATTTCCACTATCTGTAAATGGACTGCTTGTTTCCAAGAGCATTTTTATGTAAATGAAGTCTGTAGCTCTACTGGAAGTGAGTATAAGAGAAAACTGATACTAGGCCTTCTCTCCCATGAATATTTTGGACCCCAAGCCAGAGTGAGGACCAGGAAATGGTAGATCTTGGGATATGCTCTACCACTACTTTAAAGATAGAAATTCTCCTTATTTCTATAGGTCCTGTTATCCCAATCCATTATAGGAGAATTGTGTGTGCATGTATTTGTGTCCAGTAAATCAGTGAATTAATTCTAGTATTTCTGTGGGTATACAAAGGGTCAAGAACCAGGAAGGCAATCTTAAAGAACAGAGTTGGAGAACTTAAAGATTAAGTCTATAGTAGGGCAACAAACTTTTTCTGTAATGAACAGACTTAAATGAAAAAATATAACTAATGGAAAATAACGCTAAAAAGGTACAGCAGAAATGTTAGCTGAAGGTAGAGCATGATAAGAATGTGATGGAACTAACAGAATTTCCTAAGTTCATGGGGATAGGGTGGGGAAGGTGTTAGTCCTAGATGCATCCCAAATTAGTATGTTAAAAAACAAGAAAAACAAAGATGTTAAGGAACCTATGATTAATGAGAAATAACTACTACCAGTATGTGACTAAATGAGTTAGTTTCATTGGGTAAATCCTGGCTGATATGTATGGTGCTTAAAGATAAAAACTCTTCTTCAAGAGAGTATGCTGGCTTACCAAAAATAAGTGTTACCAAATACGATCTACTTAGCACTGCTTTTTCCTAAAAAACTTTTATCAAAGATTAAAAATATTGGATGAATTAGTTGCTTTGCAAGTGTACTTTTCTTGAATATATATATATGTAAGGATTATGAATGTGTTCTTATAAATAGATTCTTAATGAGTCTATTGATATTCATCAGATTTAAAACTGAGTTCAAAATTTTCCAGTATGGTCAAGAATACAGGCCATAAATATGAATTTATGCTGATGAAAATATGAATATATTCCTAGCGAATATATTGAAATTCATTAAATTTTAAACTAGGTTCAGAAATGTCCCAATATGGTCAAGAACATAGCTCATGAATATGAATATAAAGTTATAAAAATGTTCATGAATATATTCATATTCATTAATTTTAAACTGTATTAAAAAGTTTTCCCAACAGGGCAAAGAAGAATATATTCATGAATATATTCATAAGGAGGATATATTCATGAATATAATCATTATAAAGAATATATTCACATTTATGGAATATATTCAAGGATATATTTGTAAGATCATTCTATAACTATTTGCTTTTTTACAAATTGCATAGGTTTTTAAATGCAACTATGAATGAATGTGAAAGTGAGCCTATTAAAATTTTACTGATGTCTTGAAAAAGTGAAAATGTATAAATTTGTCATAGTGAATTGATCTATTTATGAATTGGCTTCTAGTGAATAGTTCTTTGGCAAATTAATTTAGAGCCCCCCTTTCTCAGTATGAGATGAATCACTATTTATTACAAGAACTACTCTGGGGAAAACCAATACAAAAATGAGGGGGATTTTGGAAATAGCTGGGCTGTGTACTCAGAAAAGACTGACTAATAACACCAAAGAAGTAGTGGTACCTGTTAGAAGGGAGGGCTTCAAGCCATTGCATGACCTTCAAGGAGCCAAGTGTTTGGGTTAGTGAGACAAGTGTGCCAAGCAGTGAACGTGGGTAGGCACTTTTATTTCAAGTTCCTGGTCCTCCTATAAGGAACTATTTGCTTTTTTACAAATTGCATGGGTTTTTAAATGCAATTTGGATTCACTTTCCAAACCTTATATGGTTTCATGATGAAGATTGTTTCTAGGGTCAGACTGCCCTCTACCTTGAGTCTTTTTTTTTTTTTTAAATTGAAGTATAGTGTGTATACAATAAAAAATACAAATCTTAAAAGTACCTAGATTAATAAATTCTTACATATGTATACCCCATATAAATCCCATATAAATACCACTAAGATCAAATTAGAACATTTCTTTCACTCCAAAGAGTTTCCTTTTGCCCACTCCTAGTCATTACTTTGTATAGGTGACCATTTTTCTGACTCCTATCACCATAGATAGTTCTATTCTTAAAATTCATGTACATGGACTCTGCTTTGTATATTTAAGTATATCTTTCTTCTTTCACTGAATGTAATTTTTGAGGTTCACTGTTTGTAGTTTTGTGTATCAGTACTTTGTTCCCCTCCCTAGCCCTTTTTATTTTTTGAGTGAGGATCTTGCTAAGTTGATAAGGCTGCCCTCAAACTTGCAATCCCCTTGTCTGAGCCTCCTGAGTAGCTGGAATTACAGGTGTGTGCCACTATTCCTGGCTGTTTGTCTTTTCTTTTATTCCTATCTATTTTATGAATATACAACAAATTTTTAATCTATTCTTCTGATTTAGGATTGTTTCCAGATTTTGGCTATTAGGAATAAGACTACTATTGAAATTTTTATGCTTTCCATGGACACATATACTCATTTCTCAGTCTTTTTTTTTTTTTAATATATTTTTTAGGTGTCAATGGATCTTTATATTTACATGTGGTGCTGAGAATCAAACCCTGTGCTTCATACATGCTAGGCAAGCACTCTACCACTGAGCTATGACCCCAGCCCTCTCAGTCTTTTTTGATGATAATCTTTTCATTATCAAATTATGTAATGTGTATTAAATACCCACTAGGTATTAAGGAGCATTTCTACTATTGTGTGTTACATCTGCAAAATAGTTTAATTTTACTCAAAATGAAGGGAAAGTGGTAAGCCATGTGATTTGCTATATGCACTTCTCACTTCATCATGTTGTTTTGGTAATTTAGAAAGAAATTCTGACCCTTCAGACAATTTGCTAGCATGATGTCTCATAAATCAAGCATTCTTCATGACCCATTTCCACCTATGGGCAGGTTGAGGCTCAGGGCAACTTGAACAGTGCTTACACAGAGGCTTCCAGCCAGCAACAATCCAAATTGTTCAGCCCAGTTTATTTAAAACAAAACAATACACATGCATACTTTCTCTCTCTCTCTCTACAGGTATAGCCCTTGGAAAAAAACAAAGATTTGAATATTATTACTTCTTTTAACATTTTTTAATATTTATTTTTTAGTTGTAGTTGGGCACAATACCTTCATTCTATTTATTTATTTCTATGTGATGCTGAGGCTCTCAGTGCCTCGCATATGCTAAGTGGGCACTCCACCACTGTGCACAACCCCAGCCCATCTTTTAACATTTTATAGGTACTTGACATACTTAATCTAAGCAAAAATTAACCATAAATGTAAATGGATGCTTAATGAGACAGATCTTGTGAAAGCCTTGATTATATGGTATTTTTGTTTGTATAAAGAATTCTGTAAGGGGCTGGGGTTGTGGCTCAGCGGTAGAGCACCCGCCTAGTCTTGGTTATCATAGTATTTATAAGACATTTTAGTTGAAATGTGAAATCATTAAAAGTAAGTTTTCTTATCATATTTATATTTTCCTTATTTATGTTGTGATTTTTCCCATTTACTAGTAAAGGATGTGGCTGTTAAGCCTATTCAGTCTTTCTTATCCTAGTAAACATGTCCTCTTTTCTATGTGCCTGGCGTTTGTGCACTAAGATCCTCCTTCCCATAGTTCCACAGTGTATTAGATTTATTTCTTAAGGCTTTTTTTTTTTTTTTTTTAATGTAGCCTTCTTCCTAAACTAGAGGGAAAGTATTTAGTGACATGAAAAAATTTAAAAATTTTTCTATACTGTTAGACTTGAAATGAACGTGGAGCCTGCGAGGGCCTGAGAGACCACTGTTCAGCTTCTCTATTTTATTGGTGAAGAACCTGGAATTGTAATTACTTCTTCACCATAACTAAAACTGCACTGTTTTATAATTGCTGTTCAACTATAGGTATTTCTAGTAAGACTTTAAATGGTGGGAGTAGTGGCTACATGTCTATTTAATGCTGTATCTCTGGAACTGAGCACAGTGTTTGGAAGAAAATAGGCATTCACTTATTGATGTTGAAGAAATTAATAAATGAATCAAGATTGGCAAAGGGGACTGCTCGAAGTCACACAGCCATTTAGTAGACAGCCCGTAGGCAGGAGCTGCTCAGTCCAGTTCAGTACACTAAAAGAGTTTCATTATCTACTCCTCCAGTCTGCAAAGGTCTGTGGCAATAATTACTTTCCTTAAGTGTAATTCCAGGCTCTGTGACATCTATTTCACACAGTGCCTTTCAATATACAGAGGGGGGATACACAGAAAGTAGCTAACCAGGGAAACATCAGAAGATGTGCTGTCTTCATTTTTGCTAGGAGTCCTTTACAAGATACTTTTGTACTATTAAAAGCATCAAATCATCAAATTTGGGGTGGGGTCGTGGCTCAGTGGTAGATCACTTGCCTCACCCATGAGAGGCACTGGGTTCGATTCTCAGCATCACATATAAATAAATGAATAAAATAAAGGTCTATCAACAACTAAAAAATTTTTTTAAAAACCATCACATTTATTCTGCAACCTGTACAATCAGAAAAATGAGAAATTATACCCCATTTGATTAAAAAAACTCATCAAATTTATGGAAAAGAAGCTTTCCACAGTTGCAGTCTCATTTGTAATCTTATTTTTAAATTTAATATTTCTGAAATAATTGCATGCCCTAGCAATAAAAAATTCTGTTTAAGGTTAGGTTCATTAACCTCAGGTACTCAGACTCTTAAAGAGATGCTTACAACACCTCAGGACTTTTGTTAATTCAAATAGTATCTTCCAGAGTCAGGGATGTGGCTCAGCCGTAGAGTGCTTACCTAGTATGCTCGAGGCCCCGAAAACCCCCGTAAACAACAGCATCCAATAATATCTTCCAGAATCATCATGATCCTTCAGCTTCATCCTTAGTTTTTTGATCTCTTCACCTCCATTTGGGATCTTAAATCTGTTTAGCACAAAATGATAAGCATGCATATTCACAGAAACTTGTTACTGATGGTTTTCTTGGAGAATAACCTTAGGGGACATTGTCTTTTACACTAAGTTCCCCACTGTTACCTGCACTCATCTTATTTATTTATTTTTTAATTAGTTAGGCACAATATTTTTATTTTGTTTATTTATTTTTATGTGGTGCTGAGGATCGAACCCAGTGCCTCACATGTACAAGGCAAGTGCTCTGCCCCTGAGCCACGCTTCTAGCCCCTGCACTCACCTTTTGATTGCATGATGGCTTTTCCCTTACTCATATTTGCTCTGCTATCAGAATTCAAACAATATTAAGAGAGAATGGAGAAAAGAATGAAAAGATTGGAAAGAAACTCCTGCCAAGTCAGTGTGATTTCTTATATGTTGTTCTATTAAAATGTGTATATTTTATATTTTATTTCATATGAAATGAAAGGTTCATTTTTTCTTTGTCATTTTTACTTAACAGAGAGATACACAAATGAAAATGCTTTCATTCTTTTGAAACATCACTCTAACACTTGAAATTTGTGCTGTTACTTGCCAGGAATGAGTTTTTCTACTTGTGACATGTCATGGAGATGAATTAGATGGGTGGATTTCCTTCTGGATAACACTTGTTTTTTGCTTGTTTCTTTGTTGGTCTTGGGTTTTTAAAGAGGTAATTAAGTTAAAACAAGGTCTTTAGGCTAGGCCCTAATTCAGTATGACTGGTGTGCTTCTAAGAGAGGAAATTTGGACAAAGAAATGCACACACAGATGGTGAGACTTTAGAAGACATGAGTTCATCTAAGAACTAAGGAGAAAGACCTTAGAAGAACCCCACCCTGCTGACAACTTGCTGACCTCCAGTGTCCAGAACTGTGAGAAAATAACTTTCTGTTGTTCAATACCAATCTGTGGCATTTTGTTCTGACAGCCCTGGCAGACAAATGTAAGCATAATATCAAATATCTGAATGGCAGATTTATATAGTGTTATTAGAGATATCAAGAAAAGATTTTCATTGAAGATGGTAACTAAATATATACATTTTCTATTGCTTGATAAATATATAAACTTGTTAGTGGCATTGTTGAAAGGACTATAACAAACATCATCTGTTTCCATTTAGTCATTTCTGTTTCCTGGTAAAATTCAGGCTGTATGCCCTGTCTTCCTTCCTTCCTTCCTTCCTTCCTCCCTCCCTCCCTCATTTGTTCTTTTTAGATGTAGATGATGATAGAATGTATTTTGACATGATACATATCTGGAGTATAACTTTTTAAAATTAGGATCCCATTCTTGTGATTGAACATGATGTGGAGTTATGCTGGTCATGTGTTCATATATGAACATAGGAAAGTTACATCGGATTCATTCTACTGTCTTTCCTATTCCCAGCTGCTCTTTCTTCCCTTCACTCCCCTTTGTCTAATCCAATGAGCTGAACTTCTGTTCTTTCCAGCACGCGCCCTCACTTTTGAGTTAGCATCCGCACATCAGAACATTCAGCCTTTGGTGTTTGGGGATTGACTTATTTTACTTAGCATGACAGTCTCTAGGTTCATCCATTTACCAGCAGACACCATAATTTCATTCTTTCTTTTGGCTGAGTAATATTTCATTGTGTAGATCTACCATATTTTCTTTATTCATTCATGTGTTGAAAGGCACCTAGTTGGTTCCATAGCTTAACTATTGTAAATTGAGCTGCTTTAAACATTGATGTGGCTGTGTCACTATAGTATGCTGATTTTAAGTCCTTTGGGTATATACCCAGGAGTGAGATAGCTGGGTCAAATGGTTATTCCATTCCCAGTTTTCTGAGGAATCTCCATACTGCTTTCCAGATTGGTTGCACCAATTTGCAGTCCCACCAGCAATGATGAATCTACCCTTTCCCCCACATCCTCACCAACATTTATTGTTACTTGTATTCTTGATAATTCCTATTCTGATTAGAGTGAGAATCTCAGTGTAGTTTTAATTTTCATTTCTCTAATTACTAGAGATGTTGAACATTTTTTCATATATTTGTTGACCATTCATATTTCTTCTGTGAAGTGTCTGTTCAGTTCCTTTGCTAATTTATTTATTGGGTTATTTGGTTTTTTAGTGTTAAGTTTTTTGTGTTGTTTATATATCTGGAGATTAATGCTCTATCTGAGGTGCATGTGGTAAAGATTTTCTCCCATTCTGTAGGCTCTCTGTTCACATTCTTGATTGTTTTCTTTGCTGAGAAGAAGCTTTTTTGGTTTGATACCATCCCATTTATTGATTTTTGATTTTACTTTTTGTGCTTTAGGAGTATTGTTGAAGAATTCAGTTCCTAAGCTGACATGATGGAGAGTTGGGCCTACTTTTTCTTTTAGTGCACAGCGCCTCTGGTCTAATGCCTGGGTCCTGATCCACTTCAACCAACCTATTTTTCTTAACTCATATCCTGCTACTTTCCTGGACCTATTCTGTTCTTAAACAAATGAAATATTTGCTAATCTCTATATACTCTGAACATTTTATCTTTTTGTCTTTCCTTATTATTGTTTTCTTCTTGGACTTCTTACACTATGCATCTTAAGTCAGATTTTTATTGAGGCTACCTTCTATGCTGGAAACTGCTAGGAACTGAGAGTGTAGTGATGAGTGAAACTATAGGCCTCATGCCCAAGGAGCAAACGCTAAGTGGGGTGACATAGGGCTACTGGGTGCAAATGGGGAGTCACCTATCCTTGGATAGGGATAGGGAAGGAGTTGCAGAAATTATTCTGAATTACTGGTTCTCAAGTGGGGAAGTGATATAGGAAGACATTTGTCTGGAGACATTTTTGGTTGTCATGACCTGAGGGGGCGGTACTACTGGCATCTAATAAGGATGCTGTGAAACATCCACCCCAACAACAAAACATTATGTTGCCCATAGTGCCAGTAGTGCCAAGAGTAAGAGACCATTCTGAAAGTCAAGTTGTAAAGATTGAGTAGAAAGATGTTTAGTCTGGCAAAAAATGGCAGCAGTGGCAAAGATCTGGAATTGGAGATATGATAAATTGTTAAACTAGAATGAGTTTCAGGTGGCTAGAACTCAGTGTTTCAGTGGGGAGGAATTAGGATTAGGAGGTTAGCCTGGAAGAGTTCAGATTCAAAGACTTCAAAGCCATGTTGATAAATTGGGATGTTTACCTCTGACCACTTGGAGTTTATTGTGATTTGGATCTGGAACATCCCCCAAAGACTCATGCGTTGAAGGCTTGGTCCTCAATGCAGCTATGTTTAGAAGTGGGATTTTGGGGAAGTAATTTGATTTTAGGACTCTAAACTCATCATTGGATTAATCCATTGATGGAATCATGATTTGATGGCCTTGTTGGGAGGGGGCAGAAACTGTAGAAAACCTAATTGGAGGAAGTAGTTCACTGGAGTATGTCCTTGACAGTTATATAGTGTCCCCTTTCCCTTCCTGTCTCTTACTCTTTGCTTTCTGACTGTCTTGAGGTGACTAGTTTTACCCTACTACACCCTTCTGTCATGTCTCTCTCACTACAGGCTCAGAAACAATGGAGCCAAATAACCATAGACTAAAACCATGAGCCAAAATAAATCTTCCCTGCTCTAAGTTGATTTTCTCAGGTGTTTTGTCATAGTGACAAAAAGCTAACTTAACAGAACTTTTGCTAGATAGTACTATTACTGTAGCTAAAACCCAAATTCACACTAATGTGAATATTCCAAAAGTAAGCAGTTCAGGCATCCTAGTGCATTGTAACTAGTGACCAGTATGAGTTTATCAGCAGAGATGCCCATCCTAAAGTACTGTTCTAATAGCAAGTTTAAACTTTCGGCAACCCATTTCTTAAGGATCATAGATAAAGCTACATAAGGGAGGTCTTTTTTAGCTGTGGATAGCTTACACTGAAAGAGCTTTTAAAATGAATCCAATAAGTTCAAAAAGTTTATAGTAGATAGTGAGGAGACTTGATTGGGGATTGGTGTGGGGTTTCCCCAAGTCTAACCCGTGCCCAATGAAGAAGGACTCACAGAACTCAGAAAGCTGTTAAAATCATGTCCACTGCTTATTACAGTGAATTATACTGATTGAAATCAGTAATGGAAGAAAAGGGAGATGGGTGAAGTCCAGGAGAAGCCAGATGTAAGGTTCTAGGTATGCTCACCCAGGAGATTTACACAAGAAAAATGTGAAGGCCAGCCAGAGGAACTCTCCTGAGCTGGGGTGTCTGGGGTTTTGTCAGTCATGTCACCAGCAGTACCTGTGTGACCAGTGTTAGTCAGTCAGTGGTCAAACTGATATGTTGTGGCTGCAGGCTTCAGCTTACAAAAACAGTGATCAGGCAGTATATTCAATGAATTTGGAGGTTTTCTCCCAGGAACCTATCAAGGGCCTGTGTTGCTTCTTTGAATATGCCTGGTTTGAGCAACCCTGGCCTGCTGAATAACCATTTACTGCACAGGACTAGTTTTGTTTGTTTGTTTTAAGGTAAGGAAATTCATATTATGACTGTTTTACTGTAAATTTATTAAATTATGGTAAAATGTACACAATGTAAAAGTTACCATTTAAATACTCTTTGTGTGTGCAGTTTATTAGCACCAGTACATTCACACTGTTAAATAACCCTCACCGCTATTCATCTCCAGAACTTTTTCATTATCCCCAAACTAAAAATTTAGTGTGCCCATTAAAAAATAACTCTATTCCTGTTTCCCCCATGTATCCACTATTCTACTTTCTGTCTCTTTGAATTTGACTATTATTGGGATATCATATAAGTAGAATCATAACTGTATTCGTCCTTTTGTATCTGGCTCATTTTACTTAGCATAATGTGTTTAAGTTTAATTTATGTTGTAGAGTATATCATAATTTTATTCCTTTTTAATACTGATTCTGCATAGATTTTAACTTAAAAATAAACTCAAAATTATGAAGTTTTCAAAAGTCTTATATTTAGAATCAAAATTTAATAAGCCTTAGGATGAACTAGAGTGTTTTGAATGCTCATTTTAGGGATATGGTTTTTCTGACAAAATTATGTAAGAATTATGTACCATGCACTGTCCTTCACTAGGTACATTTCATTCAGCCAGATAAGAAAAGAGAGAAAATTTTGCAGAAATATTCATTAGTTTCTTTGGTTTTCCTAAGGGCCTCTCTTAGTTCTTAGAGAATTCTATTTTTAAAAAATATTTTGTTTTAGTTGTAGTTGGACACAATACCTTTATTTTATTTTTATGTGGTGCTGAGGATCCAACCCAGAGCCCCACATGTGCTAGGAGAGCACTCTACCACTGAGCCACAACCCCAGCCCTGAGAATTCTATTTTGAAGTACCTATTTGTATCATCCTTGGGAATGTTCCATAATTGCTACTTGGTCTAATTGCTATCTTTCCTAATCCTGCTAGACATTCATTTGTTAAAATGAATTTGCATATGATTACACAATATTCTAGCATTTTTCAACAACTTGTTCAAATTCTGCACCTTTGGCAAACTTTGTAGGTTTAATTTACATCCATCCTACTTTTATGTAGTCTGATGTTTTCAAAACTCAGAAATCAGAGAGTGGCATAAGCTGGTTCCCAGAAAGTAGACACTAGTATTTAGAGGGTGCGTTTGAATGGAGACTGGTCAACTCATTGGTGAATATTTTTGTGTATGATGGCTTTTTCTTCTCTTCACAATCCTGTGATTATTGGGTTTATCATTAACAAGTGTCTGGGTAGCAAGGACTCCTGTACTTCATTTGTGGAAGTACTAAGTATTTGCTTAGTAACTGTTATAGAACTTGGTTAACTTACTCATTCAGGGCCCCAAATGAATAAAATGTCTCTTTCAGAAATCTCTGGAATGGGATGAGAGGTGGGAGGGAAAGGGAGAGAGAAGGGAAATTGCATGGAAATGGAAGGAGACCCTCAGGGTTATACAGTGGAGGGGGTAGAGAGAGAGGAGGGGAGGGGAGGGGGGAGGTGGGGAGGGGGGATGGTGGAGGATGGGAAAGGCAGCGGAGCACAACAGACACTAGTATGGCAATATGTAAATCAATGGATGTGTAACTGATGTGATTCTGCAATCTGTGTATGGGGTGAAGGTGGGAGTTCATAACCCACTTGAATCAAAGTGTGGAATATGATATGTCAAGAAATTTGTAATGTTTTGAACAACCAACAATAAAAAATTAAAAAAAAAAAAAAAAAGAAATCTCTGGAATGTCCCTCTTCTCTTCTTCTTCTTCTCCCCGCCTCCCTCCTGGGAATTTAATCCAAGGATACTTTACCACTGAGTTACATCCCCAGCCCTGTTTATTTTTTATTTTGAGATAGGGTCTTGCTAAGTTGCTGAGGCTGGCTTTGAACTTTTGATCCTCCTGCCTCAGCCTCCTAAGTCATTGGGATTACTAGTGTGTACTACTACACCCAGCTCAGAATGTGTTTCTTTAAGTCATGCTTTATACTCTCAAGAGTTTTGGTAGCCTAATAGAGGATTAAGAATCTTCAGTTTTGGGGGGCTGGGGCTGTAGCTCAGTGTTGGAGCGCTTGCCTAACACGTGTGAGCACTGGGTTCAATTCTCAGCAATTCAAATAAATAATAATAATTGACAACTTAAAAAAGAATCTTCAGTTTTAAGCCTTTACAGTGCTCTTGTTTTTAATGGTGAGTCAGCTTATATCATATTGAAAGTTATCCATCCTCAATGTTCCCAGACTAAATGTGTTTAACATAGATAGAAAATAAACTGCCCAGTCTATGGAAACCACACTTGTGTCAGGTAGGTTTATATAAGAGTCAGTCACTCTTCACTTGAGAGTTTTAAAAATATCAGAAATCTGTGGATTTTTCTCCCACATACTCAGGAAAGAATATAATGTTCAGATGTGTCATAACATAAGGATAGTTAGCAGGAAATTATTAATGTAGGTGGATTTGGTTTTACCAATTTCAAAACAAGGAAAATACTCCTGCTCCCCCCACACCCCAGCACTTAAGTTAGGTATGCTAGGATTGTGCCTTGGCTGCAGCTCTGGAAGTGAGAGAGATATCTATCCTAATATTCTTTGACAATTCTTAGGAGCTCCAGGTTGGCTTGGGGCTCGTGTACCATTCCTTTGAAGCAGTGCAACACTGGGCCTGGTGTGGCACAGGGTTCAGGAGCATCACCTGAAGATGGTGCATATGGAAGTTAGTAGACTGACACTGGGGCAGATCACTTTGGTTTGAATCCTGACTCCTTTATTTGCTAGTTACATGACAGTGGAAAACCATGTTTTCTTACCTATAAAATGGAGGTAACTACACTTCCCCATAAAAGTAGGTGTATTATTGTACCTAATGTGCTTAGATTAGAGCCAGCACATTGTGAGTGCTGTCAGTGCATGCTCTTCTCATTATCTTTATTGTTAACTTCAATTCTTAGGGGAGTCCTCACCAACATTTCTAAATAGATTACTGTTTTAGAAGATCTAATACTACCACTTATCACAGTTTTGATATTAAGTACCATTTATTAGGTTTACTTGTTTGATTATTGGATTAAAATTACTTTTCTATAAAAATGAGAGTAAGAACCACGTTGGGTTTTGCACAGATTGTTCATAATGACCTGGTAGATTATTAAGAAATGTGTATTGAATGTAATTTTGTAATTATAAAATGCCATTAATAAGCACTAAGATATCATTTCTCCTCTAAAATTAGCAAAAAAATTTTAAAAAAGTAATACTATCCTATGTAGGCAGAAGATAAGGAAATAGACACTCTAGTATACTGTAAGTAGGAGCAGTCTGATAGAGCCTACTTACAGACAGTTTGACTAAAAAAATTAAAGTTCTACTTTTGATTCTATGTCTAGGTGTTTATTAGGATGATATAGAGGTAGATAAAAAGGTTAATATAAAAACATGTTCATTATAGCCATTATATTAATGAATAATTGGAATCAAGCTAAGCAAAGTGTCCAAAAGTAAAGGTTTGGTTAATTATACTATATACAACATTAAAAGTCATGTAGATTCATGATTCTCAAGTGCAGATTGAAACTGGCTGCAAACACTAGATATAAACACAGATTCCCACACCCAGCCTCTTGGTCAACCTCCAAGGTTGAGCTAGAAGCAGATCCTCTACTTTCTAATCAGAACCATAGGTGATTTCAGGGCACAGCTTGATTTGAGAACTACTGTTGCAAATGGCTCTCTAGTTGTGCATTGGCTCTCGTCAACTGAGCCAAAGGTTTTATTCTTTTTTCTTTTAGGTACCTGCAATTGAACCTGGGGGCGCTTAACCACTGAGCCACATCCCCAGCTTTTTAAAATATTTTATTTAGAGACAGGGTCTCACTGAATTGCATAGGGCTACATTGATTTGCTGAGGCTGACTTTTATTTGTTTGTTTTAAGAATTGAAACTTTTGTTTTATGTGGTACTGAGGATGGAACCCAGGGCCTAACCAGAGCTATGCAAGTGCTCTACCACTGAGCTACAAGTCAACCCAGAGTCTGGCTTTGAACTTGTGATCATCCTGCCTCAAGGTGGAGGGATTATACGTGTGCCCAACCACCCCCAGCTAGTTTTACTCATTTCTTAAAACCAAGTGAAATGCCAACTAAGGAAAAAGAAAATCTCTGGGAAACCAAGAAAGGAGGACTAAAGAGGACCCTCCCCTTATTCCCACTTTTTTTACAAAAAATAAAATATCTCCACATACTCAACAGGAAGAAGGGAGGAAGATTTTTCAGATTACTCTGAAAGCTAATTGGTATGCCTGTAATCCCAGTGACTCTGGAGGCTGAGGCAAGGGGTCTCAAATTCCAGCCCAGCCATAGCAATTTAGTCTAAAAATAAATAGAACCGAGAATGTTGCTTAGTGGTAAAGTGCCCCTGAGTTCAATCCTTGGTACCAAAAGACAGAGGGAAAAAAAGAAAGGAAGGAATCTAATGCTGAGCGCCCAACACTAGCCAAGGAAAAAATCTCCTTTCACCACTTCCAGAAAAATTAATGGATGAGTTTTCCCAGAAAGAATACACTGTCCCCAAATCAGGGCAGCAGGCCTGGTTTGGACATACAGGTGTGATTACTGGTAGTATCTCTTCTGCAGAGATCATCTACTTTAGAGCTTGGTTGCAGGCAGCATTTTGAAGGAGTGTCTCATTTTAGTATGTGAGTTCATTTGTAGTTTTAGTCACCAGGTACACTCCTAAGACCCAATGAGAAACTGGCAGGTTGGAGAGTTGAGGAACAAATGAGGCTGAGGCATTGCACCACCACAAGGCAGGTTATCATCGTATCTGAGATTACAGGCATTCACCCAACAACAGATTCTTTGTGTGTGTGTGTGTTAAGTTGGGTTTATTGTTTATTGCCTATAATCTATAAGATGCAACTTTATCGTGCCTTTGCAAATAGGATACATCATTTTTTAAAGTATATTCTTTTTTCTAGTTGGATACAATGCTTTTATTTTATTTTATTTTTTATTTATTTATGTTTATGTGGTGCTGAGGGTTGAACCCAGAGCCTCGCACGTGCTAGGCGACTGCTCTACCACTGAGCTACAATCCCAGCTCCATACAGATTCTTTATTATAGATCCTGTTACATCTTGGGAAATGCCATCAAAAGAACGAAGCTAAATTTTGGGTGAGGTGGGTTGGAGTTTGAACTTAGGGGTGCCTTAACCACTGAGCTGCATCCCTAGGCATGCCTTAATTTTTATATTGAGACAGGGCCTCACCAAGTTGCTAAGGCTTGGCTTTGATCCTCCTGTCTCAGTCTCCTCAGTTGCTGGAATTATAGGTGTGTGCTATCATGCCTGGTTTAAAGCTATATAAATTTAAAGGCAATTTAAAATATTTTATTGTGAACTGGGGTTGTGGCTCAGTGGTAGAGTGCTTGCCTAGCATGTGTGAGGCACTGGGTTTGATCCTCAGCACCACATAAAAATAAATAAAATATTGTGTCCATCTACATCTAAAAAAATCTATATATTTATTTATTTTGTCATTCACTTTGAGACAGAAATTTCAGGTTTTCTATTTACTGTTTTTCTTTGAGTGAACTGTATAGCATGAATCATCACGTCAAATCATGCCCATTGATGGGAATACCACTTTACACGTGATTGAATAATATTGCTATTAGATCAATTTGAATGAATGGAATGCCATTATAATTAATGTTAATCCTTTTCTGACAGTATATAGTAAAAACTCACTCAGTATATGCTATATAAATTAAGGGAGAGTTGAGAATTTTGAGGTATTTATGAATGAATATTTTAGAAGCATTAATATTTTTAAAGCATTTTAAATATAATATCAGTATCAAATTAACCCAGGCAACTTTTTTCCATGACAGTAGAAACCTCACTAAAAATTATTTCAAAAATCAATTGTTTTCCTGGCAAAGGCATATCTAGTTTGTATGTCATGAATGCATATTTCAAGTAAGGACATAGCCTGGGTCAATTTGCCAGAGAGATGGTGAGCTGTATCACAACTTCTTCCTTCTTCCCATCTCCCATATCCAGTCTTCCATTATCTTCTTTTCAGATCTGTGCTCTTTCCATGCATCTGCTGCTATTCAAGGCAGGTTGCTGTTATACCTTACCTGAATTGCTGTATCAAATTTCCAAACTAGAGTTTTCTCCTCTAGTCCATCTCTCTTCCATCTATAATCAGAATGATTCCAGTTTCCTTCTTCCTTAAAACCATATACATTATTAACTGTGTAACAAAGTCCAAATTATTTTGCACGACCTGCAAGACCTTCATGATTGGAATTGTATTGAAATCTACAGATCAATTAGGGAATAATACCAACCTTACAATGTTGACTCTTCACTAATAGAGTATATCTATTTGATCATGTCTAATTTCACTCATTATTGTGATTTTTGGTATAGAAGTCTTTGACATCTTGGGCTGGGGTTGTGGCTCAGTGATAGAGCATTTGCCTCCCACATGTGAGGCACCGAGTTTGATCCTTAGCACCACATTAAAAAAAAATAGATAAACAGAATAAAGATATTTAAAAAAAGAAGTCTTTGACATCTTTTGGTAGAATTATTTCTAGGTATTTAGGCATTAGGAAGTGGTACTACTATAAGTAAATTTTTGATTTTAATATTCCAGTATTTTACTATTTGCATATAGAGAATTGATTTTTCAATATTAATTATTTCCTGGGCTGGGGATGGGGCTCAAGCAGTAACACACTCTCCTGGCAAGCGCGGGGCTCTGGGTTCGATCCTCAGCACCACATAAAAATAAAATAAAGATGTTGTGTCCACTGAAAACTAAAAAATAAATATTAAAAAATTCTCTCTCTCTTTAAAAAAATATTATTTCATGCAACTTTGCAAAATTCAACTACAAGTTCTTTTTTCCCCTCATTTTTAAATTGGTGCATCATAATTGTACATACTAATGGAATTTGTTGTTCAAATATCTGTGCATGCACACAGTATACAATGTTGTTATAATTTGGCCAATATCACTCATTCCTCCAACTACAAGTTCTAATGGTTGCTTTGTGAATTCTCTTGGGTTTCTACCTAAACTACCTTATCTTCACGAATAGGAACAGTTTTATTTCTTCTAATTTTTCTTCTTCTCCCTCTCCTCTATTCCTCTCCTCTCCATCCCTTTCCCCTCCCCTCTCTCCTGTTGTTATTTCAGTGGCCAGGACTACTAATACAATGTCGAATAGAAGTGTTACAGAAGAACATTTTTTACTTATTCCTAATCTTAGAAATAATTCAGTTTTATATATAAGTATAATATTAGTTGTGCATTTCTCATAGGTGCCCATTTATCTATTTGGGATGTTGCCCTATTGTTACAGTTTGCTAAGTGTTGCTGTTGTTGTGTTTTTCTTTTCTTTCTTTAATTTGGGAGGGGAGTAAGGGGGTTGAACTCAGTGTCATTCAACCACTGAGCCACATCCCCAGCCCTATTTTGAATTTTATTTAGAGACATAGTCTCATTAAGTTGCTTAGCACCTTGTTATTTCTGAGGCTGCCTTTGAACTCAAGATCCTCCTGCTTCAGCCTCCCCAGCAGCTGGGATTACAGGTTACAGGTGTGTCTGTTTCTGTCATAAATGAATATTGAGTTTTCTTTTATCTTTTGAAATGACCTTGTAGTTTTTCTCCCATGGATGGTTAACACATTGAATTACACTGATTTTTGAACATTCAGCCTTGTATTCTTGGGGTAAGTTTTATGTGGTCACAATGTATTACCTATCCTGTACACAATGGAATCTCAGCCATAAAGAAGTATAAAATTATGGTATTTGCCAGTAAATGATGAAATTAGATACTGTCATGCTAAATGAAATAAGCCAGTCCTAAAAAACTAAAGTCGAGATGTTCTCTCTGATATGTGGAGCTAACTCACAATGGGAGAGGGGGAGATGGAGGTTCACTGGATCAGACGGGGGAGTGGGAGAAAGGGAGGGTGGATGGGAATGGGAAAGACAGTAGAATGAATTGGACATAACTTTCCTATGTTCTTATATTAATATATGACCAGTATAACTCCATATCATGTACAACCACAAAAAATAGGAAGCTATACCCCATTTATGTATGACATGTCCAAATCATTCTATTGTCATGTAAAACTAAAAAGAACAAATAAAAGAAAAACAATGTATTACCTATATGTACCTTGTTGGGTTCAGTTTGCTTTTTTTGTGGTGCTGAGGATTGAACCCATGGCATTGTGCATGCGAGGCAAACACTCTACCAACTGAGCTGTATCTCCAGCCCCTACATCAATATTCTTTATGAATGTTTTCTTTATTGTAAAGGCTTTGTCACAATTTTGGTATAAGGATTATGTTGCTCTCTCTTCCTCTCTTTTGAAAATACTTGCATTATTTTTTATTGTTTCCTCCTGAATTAACAGAATTAACCATGAAACCATTTGAGCTTTCTTTTAGAAAAGTTTTGTTTTGATTTGTTTTGTTCTGTTGTCATCAGTTTCTGTTGTAGAAACTTTGTCATCCATCAGCAATTGAGATCTAATAGTATTAAAACAAACCATTTGAAAAGTTCAGAACCTTGTAAGGAGTAACACTTTTAAGGACTGTTGTACAGATTATGGGAACTGAATTCAGGTAGAAGCCAACCAGGCATTCACTGTTACATGGCTCCAAACTAGCTTTGTCAGGTTTTGGAAAACTGATATAATACTTTTATACCTGAACCTTTTTTTGTTCCTGTAAAGCAGTTTTTTTTCCAAACTGTTAAATATTTTAGCTGAGTATGGTGGTTCACTCCTGTAATCACAGCAGCTTGGGAGACTGAGGCAGGAGGATGGCAAGTTCAAAGCCAGCCTCAGCAAAAGCAAGGGCTGGGCAATTCAGTGAGACCCTGTCTCTTAAAAAAAATTCAAAATAGGGCCGGGATGTGGCTCAGTGGTTGAGTGCCCTGAGTTCAATCCCCAGCACCACAGATAGATTGATAATTTCATAAAGATCCTTGTGCCTCCCTGCCCAGCTTTCCAGGATCTCCTTCTTGACAGAGCCCTGTTAACCTTTCAGAGTGTTTGCAGACTCCACATACCCCTTTCACTTTCCTGCCCATCATGTTGTCCTCACTGTTCTCACCCAGCCGAGGACCCATATAAGTGATCCCAAGTCCTGCCAAATAAGAAATGCCTTATTTCTATTTGGTAATTGCTTATCCTTGGGTTCATGGGACCCTTGGATGGTGGAACACTTCAGACATGCCTTTTACCTCTGTGTAATGAATTGGAATATTTCAGAAATTTCAGATAGCCAAGACTGGTAGAATCCTGCTTCTACCAGTGGCTGACCCTGATCTGGCTATCCTTGCTGATGGTCTATAGCCTGCCCTGTCAGAGAGTCTTCTCCTGCTGATTAAGTTTAATTCCTTATTCTCTACTTGAATTTCAGTTCCCTTGTTTTCTGGTACCCAGCAGAGCATAGATGCCCTCTCTCTGACATCCATCCTAGAATGGATTCAAACTACCTTTTTGGCTCTGCTTTTAGTAATGAAGTTTCTAGAGGGTAGCAGTGGAAGGGTATCTTCTTGGTTAATACACGTAATACACATTTCAGTATTAAGGGGCAACTAAACCTCTCTGTTACTTTGGAAAGGAAATGTACCATAAAGAAGCTTCTCTCTTTTTTTAATTGCTTAATTAGTTCTTCTTTCTTTCCCTATTTTGCTTTTTTCTTTTGTGTAGCCATTATTATAGCTCTAAAGGAAACTGGCAAAATTTGTCTCCAAAAGTTATTGTTTTTACTTTTTTCCATATTTCTTTCCAGTTGCTGCCCCAAAGCAGTGATACTAACTAGGTACAGTTTCAAAGTGCTTTGTTTGTTATGTTGGTTTTGTACTGGGGATTTAACCTAGGAACTTTACCACTGAGCTACATTTCTAGCCCTTTTCATTTTTTTATTTTGAGACAGGGTCTCACTAAGTAGCTAAGGCTGATCTTGGACTTGCAATCCTCCTGTCCCAGACTCCTGAGTTGCTGGAGTTATAGGCATATGGCACTGTGCCCAACTCTGAAGTGCATATCTTTTTTTTTTTATGACAGATGATCATAGTTGGAAGAAATTAATTGAGATATGGGAATGTCGGATAATAATGGTTTCTTATTTTGATTATTTCCTTTTAGGAAAGACACTGCTGATCCTGTAACATGGAGGATTGTCTTCATACCTCATCTGAGAATCTGTCCAAATTGGTCAGCTGGGCCCATAGCCATGGGACCATTTGCAGCCTCATTCCAAACCTAAAACACTTGCTTTCTGAAGGTTCCCATGGGAACCTGACCGCAATGTGGGGCTGTAGTGCTGGCCATGCTTATCATTGGCCACTAACGGCTACTTGTAGAGCTGGGTCCCAAGAAAGGGTCTGTTTCCAGGACAACAGAAGTTTTAACTCTGATAGTCCCAGTATAATTGGGGTGCCTTCTGAGACACAAACTAGCCCTGTTGAAAGGTACCCTGGGAGACCAGTGAAAGCAAAGCTAGACTGTAACCGGACCAGAGACTCTTGTGACTTCTCTTATTGCAGTGAGCCCTCTGAACTGGATGAAGCTGTTGAAGAGTATGAGGATGAAAACACCCTGTTTGACATGGTTTGTGAGTCTTCTGTTACAGATGAGGATAGTGACTTTGAACCCCAAACCCAAAGACCTCAAAGCATTGCTCGCAAAAGGCCAGGAATAGTTCCGTCTTCCCTCCATTCAAGTTCCCAGACACAGATGGTTGATGAATGCAGCAATGACGTCATCATCAAGAAAATCAAACAAGAAATTCCAGAAGATTATTACATTGTGGCAAATGCAGAGCTGACTGGAGGGGTAGATGGACCAGCCCTGTCCTTGACTCAGATGGCAAAACCCAAGTCTCAGACTCATGCTGGTCCCTCCTGTGTGGGGTCTGCTAAGTTGATTTCCCATGTAACATCTGCCATTAACACGGAGCTAGACCCACATGGTATGTCTGCATCTCCTTCTGTGATCTCCAGACCAATTGTCCCAAAGACTGCTAGGGTATCTCTGGCTTCACCAAACAGAGGACCCACTGGTACCCATGGCACCAACCAGCAGGTGGCCATGCAGATGCCTGTGAGCACATCCCATCCTAACAAACAGATCAGTATCCCTTTGTCTGCCCTGCAGCTGCCTGGACAGGATGATCAAGTTGCTTCTGAAGAATTCCTGTCTCATCTGCCCAGCCAGGTCTCATCCTGTGAGGTAGCCCTCTCTCCCTCAGTTAACCCAGAGCCAGAAGTGAGCTCCAGTCAGCAGCAGCCTCCAGTTGCTCCAACTATAACCACTGAGGCCACAGCGCAGTGCATACCAGGTATGGCACATGAGGCGATAGTGAGTCCCTCATCTATGTGCATCAGAGAATTCTGCGCCGTCAGCACTTCCAAGACTATTGCTTCAGTCCTTTTCATTCTCAGAAAGCTAGAAATAATGAAATACATTTCATCCAGGTGATAATATGCAGGAAGTTCATCTGAATTGAGGCCATTCATCCAGTTAATATACCTCAGGGCTGAGAGGACAGTTTTGAGAATGTGCTATTAATTCTGTGTGACTAGATTTAAGATTGATATCTGACCTTAACCTGAATTTTTTTGAAGTTGGTTTTAAAAGTTTTTTAAAATGCGCTCCTCTCAGTATCAAGGTATTTAGTTGCTGTTTCAGGCTACATGATGTTGATAAGGCATATGATGAAAATAGATCCAGCCATTAGAACCAGCTTTATCTGAACCAACTTCACATTGGTAATCATTTTAGTGGATGTGATAGCTTGAAATATTTTTTTTTACATCAACAGACATTTCTAAAAGAAGTATTAGATCTTTCTCTCAAAATTTAAAAGAATCAGATAATATATTTTTGCAATATATGAGCCTAACTGTAATGAATTGAGAGGAGAGTAGAATGATATTAGAACTCTACACCTGTAGTTCTAATGTTCTTTTTTTTTTAATATTTATTTTTTAGTTGTAGTTGGACACAGTACCTCTATTTTATTTGTTTATTTTTATGTGTTTCTGAGGATCGGATCAGGGGCCTCGCGTGTGGAAGGCAAGCACTCTACTGCTGAGCCACAACCCCAGCCCTAATATTCTTTAGTTCTAACATTCATTATTTATTTAACAGTAAATATTGTTATTTATTTATATAACAAAGGGGTTTGAGTTCATGATTTAAATCTAATAGGCCAGAAATTAAAACATGAACAAGAATGAATAGACATGCAAAGAATATGAAAAGCAGAGATCTGTGGTCATTTTGATCTCTTTTAATCCTCAAAATAGTCATATATTTTGGGAAAAGCTTCCTAGAAGCCTAAGGCACCAGTCCCTTTGGCCCGAAACTTCCCCAAATTATGTTTCTTTTACAAACACACTTTTCCAATTTCAGTGTCAACATTAAGATCCCCAAAAGGAAGTTTACATTTATTACTTTTCTAGCATAGTCATGATGTTATTAATAAATTATATTCTGAAAATATTCATAGCCTTATTAAAAAACTATGCCTTTTCAGTTTATTCGTTTTTCTTTCTTAAAATAACAGCTTTGTTGAGATATAATTCATATACTGTAACATTCACTTTTAAAAAGTGTACAGTTCAAATTGAGAGTAGTGGTACATACTTGTAATCCCAGCAATTTAGGAGGCTGAAGCAAGAGGATCACAATTTATAGCCAGCCTTGGCATTTTAGCAAGATCCTATATCAAAAATTTTAAAAAGGGCTGGGGGTGTAACTAGAATGCTCCTGGTGTAGCCATCACCATTATATAATTTCAGAACATTTTTATCACCTCAGAAAGAAACCTCTTGCTTACCAGTATAACTCGTTCCTCCCTCCAGTTCTTGGCAACCAGCTTTTTATCTAATGAATTTACTTATTCTGCAGATGTCATATATAAGTGGAATCCCATATTATATAACTTTTTGTGATTACCTTCTTGCTTTTAACATAATATTTTCCAGTTTGATCCCTGTTGTGGCATTTCTTTTCTTTTTATTGCTAGATAGTATTTCACTGTACAATATGCCGTATTTATTTCATTGTACAAATATGCCATTTCTTTTCATCAGCTGATGGACATTTGGGTTGTTTCAGTCTATTGTTATTATATTGCTACTATGAACATTTATATACAAAAAATTTTTGTGTGGGTATATGTTTTTATCCTGTTTGGGAAACTACCTAGGAGTAGAAATTATTGGGTCCTGTGGCAACTCTGTTTTAACTTATTAAGGAACTGCTAAACCATTTTCAAAATAGCTCCACCATTTTAGTCTCACCAGTAATGCACAAAGGTTACTATTTCTCCACATTATCACTAACATTTAATATTTTCCATGTTTAAAACAATTAGAGCTATAGTGTTGGGTATGTGAAATAGTGTATCGTTATGGTTTTGATTTGTGTTGTTCTGTTGAGCATTTTTTGTGTGTACTGCTTGGGCCATGTATAGATCTTTTTTAGGGAAATGTCTGTTTAGATCTTTTGCCCATTTTTAAATTAGGTCATCTATTTACTGGTGAGTTATAAAAGTTCTTTATGTATTCTGGATGTAAGTCCCTTATCAGATACATGATTTGCAACTATTTTCTCTCATTCTATGGGTTGTCTTTTTCTTTCTTTTAAAATATTTTTACTTTGATCATTGAATAATACTGTGTATTGGCTATTCTTAATATACTAAATGCATTGTCTTTATTAGATTGGGTAACATCTTTGTACCAGGAAATCTACTCTATCCATGTAGTACTTTTGTGAATCTGGTTTGTTTGTCAGCCCCACCCCCACCCCTGCCTTTTTTTAAATATAAGTTGAAGACATAGCCTGGCCAAGTTTTCTACATTCTCAATTTACATTTGAGGATATAATTCTCAAATGTGACTTACAAAAGTGGTATACTCAAGCAGTTCAATAAGACTGTTACTTGTGTCACACACCCTTTCACTAACTTACCTTGCAAAGCCAAATGCATGACACAGAACTCTAAACCACTTCTTGTATAATGATTCGAAAAAGAAATTCAGCCTATTCGCAAAAGAAGTAATTTTAAAAATCCTTGTATTATTGTGTGTTTTACATTCTTATGGACTTTTTGGGGCTTCTTATAATAGCTTAAAAAGTAGATATGACCAAGGATAGTACATAACATATGCAGTCATGAACTGTGATTTGACTTCATTCTAACAAGGAGGATTGGTTTGCCTTGGAGTTGAACCCTCAAGAACTTTGTAAGGAACTAGTAATGGAATTTTCTAAGGAATCATTCTCATTTTTTGATCCATTGTTCTGTGGAAAGACATATTGCCAACATATCATTAGCTTTAGAAAAATACTACTTGGATTAGAAAGAGCAATGAGACAAATAAAAACCTGATTGACATTTTTCTTTTTTGAGAGATATTTAAAATTAATGTATAATTTCCCAGAGCGCAAGCTAGGTTCTGTGTTCTAAAGTTTAATTTATTTATTTGCATTTGTATTCTTATAATCTCCATTGTAAGTAGAGATTTAGAAAAAATCAATTCAGCATGCCCAAATGTATGTGATTGCCTTGATGAATGGACCTTCCACAGTTGATGTATAAAGCACACTTGAGACTAAACAAACAAACAAACAAACAAAGATTCTGAAAGAACTTTCTGAAAGCTGATCAGGCTCTTTTAAAACGGATAGCAGAATCTCGAGTCTTTAGCAGATCCTTGCATAAATATTGCACATCTTTAAATGATTTTTTTTTTTTTTTTTTTTTTTTTGGTGGTGGGTTTCTAGGGATTGAATTCGGGGCACTCAACTACTGAGCCACATCCCCAGCCCTTTTTAAAATTTTATTTACAGGCAAGGTCTCATTGAGTTGCTTAGCGCCTTGCTGTTGTTGAGGCTGGCTTTGACCTCTCGATCCTCCTGTCTCAGCCTCCTCAGCCACTGGGATTACACGCATGTGCCACTGCACCTGGCTTTAAAAGATATTTTTAAAATAAATAATTTGACAAATGACCTGAGTGAGACAGAATAAAGAGAAATTGATCCATTTTGCTTAATTGTGCTAATGCCACTTAAATTTTTTCCCTAGTGAAAAATCATCCTTATTTATGTTTATAACTGAGTTTGTAAAGTTATAAAATGTTAAACAAGGTGTGAATAAAATAATGACTTTTCACTTTATCTCTGCCATACTGCTCAATCTTAAGTTTCTAGCAACTTATAAAGAGGATGTGCATGTATTGTCGGTCACCATGGAGCATACCTGTAATCCCTGTTACTAAGGAAACTGAGGCAGGAGGATCACAAGTTTGAGGCCAGTCTCAGTAATTTAGTGAGGTCCCAAGCAATTTATCAAGACCTTGTTTCAAAACAAAAAATAAAGAAAAAAAAAGAACAAGGAATTATGCCCAGTGGTAAATGGCCCTTAAGTTCAGTTTCTGGTAACAAAAAAAAAGAGGATATGTGATTAGAAGAATTATTCACCATTTTTCATTAACTTTTGAGTTTTTATCTACATTGGGGTATTTAAAAATTTGAATCCTTATTGCATCATGAGTTAGGTTTTTCTGCATATATATGTGTAATTCTTACATATACTCATATATATGTATATATAGCCTCCTTTAAGATTTTGTGCAAAGGATCCCTTTTATTAACCATCTCTTCCCAGAAATTTTATGATAGCAAGCAATCAATTTTTGCTCTTCAGATTTGTAATATATATTTCCTCTTCTGAATATACATTTTTAAATCTTTTAATAGATTCATATGTGTTCTTGATACACAGTCATATGTCACAATGCTAGGGATACATTCTGAGAAATGCATATTGTACACCTAGGCTGTGTGGTAAAGCCTGCTGCTGCTCCTGGGCTACAGACCTGGCTAGCATGCTTATACATTGAATACTGTAGGCAACTGTGACGCAATAGGAAACATTTGGGTATGTAAGCATAGTTAAACAAAGAAAAAGTACAGTAAAAATAGAATATGAAAGATAAAGAATGGTACAGTCTGTATGGGGCACTTACCATGAGTGGACCTTGCAGGATTAGAAGTTGCCGCATTTGAGTCAGTGAGTGGTTAGTGGTGAGTGGATATGAAGGCCTGGGAATTATCTTGCATTGTTTGTACACTATAAATACTATGCTTAGGCAACACTAAATTAATTTTTTTAATCTTCCTTCAATAATAAATTAACCTTAGCCTGGTGTAACATTTTTTTATTCCATATTTTTTAACTTTGATTCTTTTGTAATAAAACTTAGTTTAAAAGGCAAATACTTTGTACCACTGTACAAATATATTTTCTTATTAAATATTTTCTCATTCTATAAGTTGTCTTCTATTTTTTAAAATATATATATATTAACATTTAATTATTTTGGCTAAAAACTAGGCCTGCACAGAGGCAGGATCATCAGTATCACTGTCTTCCATATCTTGCCTTGCTGGAAGGTCTTCAGGGGTAGTAACACATGAAGAGCTGTCCTCTCCTGTGACAATAGTGCCTTCATCTGGAAACTCCTGGGGGGACCTGCCCGAGGTGGTGTTTGTTATCTTCCAGTATTATGTACTTTACATAATTGTATGTGCTGTACAGATAGACCATTCTTTATCGTTTCTGTGTAGTAACTGTGTTTAACTCTGTTTAATTATATAGATACTATTATGTTAGAGTTGCCTACATGTTCAGTATAGTAATATGCTGTACAGTTCTATAACCCAGTAGCAGTAAAAAAGGGTTATTTTAAGTTTATCTTTGGGGAATATATACCCCTTCCCAAGATGGGAAAAACTCTCCAAGATGGGTGAAAGCTCTCTTAGAAACTTTACAATGGATACAGAATCAAGTGTTTATAACTTTGAAGGAGAAGACTACAGAGAAAAACAAAAGACTGCTACTAACACCTTTCTATCACCAGAGGACGTAAGTGTCCAACTAACAAGGCCACCTCCATATGCTGGGAGGTCCCCAACCCCCGCAGTTGATAGTTGGGATCCTGAGACAAGATCTCAAATATTAACATGCCCTGTATTTGAGGCAGGAGGGCAGCGATTTTACCAAGTTTTAAATTTCAAAACAGTGAAGCAGCTAAAAGAGGCTGTAACAACCTATGGTCCTCAAGCACCCTTCACTGTAAGCTTGGTCGAATCCATTAACAACTTGAACATGACGCCAGCAGATTGGGCTAATATGTGTAAAGCTGTGCTAAATGGAGGACAATACCTGTTATGGAAGGTTGCCAATGAGGAATTTTGCAAGGAGACGGCTAGGCGAAATGCAGCAGCTGGTTATCCTCAGAGAAATCTAGATATGTTGTTAGGAAAGGGACCTTATGAGGATCAGCAGCAACAAATTGCATATGATCCTGGCGTATACGCACAAATTGCTGCAGATGCAATTAAGGCATGGAAGACTTTACAAGGACATGGAGGTTTACAAGGTCAATTATCTAAGGTAATACAAGGAGCTAATGAACCTTATGCTGAATTTGTAGATAGGCTTATTCAAACAGCTACCAGAGTTTTTGGGAATACAGAACAAGCAATGCCATTACTAAAACACCTGGCTTATGAGCAAGCGAATCGTTGGTGCAGAGATATCATTAGACCATGGAAACATGAAGATTTAAACACATATATTAAATTATGTAGAGACATTAATGAACAAGAGCAAGTCGTGGCAGCTGCAGTAAAACAGGCTTTAGATGCCAGAGACATTAATGAACAAGGGCAAATTGTGGCAGCTGCAGTAAAACAGGCGTTAGATGCCAGGCCAAGAACATGCTACAATTGTGAACAAACAGGACATTTTAAAAGGAATTGCCCCATTGGAGGAGGGTTTAACAAAACTAGGTATCCAAGGAGTAGAATACCAGGTATTTGCCCACGATGCCGTAGAGGGAGACATTGGGCTAATGAATGCCGTTCTCAAACCACCATAGAGGGTACTCCATTATCAAAAAATGAACAAGGACCAGGTGTTTATCCACGATATCGTGGAGAAAGGCATCAGGCTCCATTGCCAAAAAATGGACAAGGGGGCCCAATGCTCCGGGGCCCAAAACCACAAATATACGGAGCACTGGAGGAACCCAGCAACCCCATCAGGGTAGTGCCCAGGACACACTGTCCATCAGATCCCTCATCAGACAAACCAGAGGGAGCGCAGGGTTGGACATCTGCGCTTCCGCCAGAGCAGTACTAACTCCAGAGATGGGAGTTCAAATCATTCCCACAGGGGTGAAAGGACCTCTTCCCAAAGGAACAGTAGGCTTATTATTGGGACGCAGCTCTTCTACTCTAAAAGGACTTATGATAAGTCCTGGGGTAATTGATCCCGATTATGAAGGTGAAATAAAAATTATAGCCAGTTCTCCAAAGGGTATATCAGTAATTTCACCAGGAGATAGAATAGCACAGTTACTAATAATACCCAGCCTACATGATAAATTTTCCAGTCGTACTGTAGAAAGAGGTTCCAAGGGATTAGGTTCCACAGGTGTAGATTGGGCTATGCTTTCTTTAAATTTAGATTCTCGCCCCATGCTAAAACTAAATATTCAAGGACATGAATTTAATGGGCTACTGGATACAGGTGCAGACCTTAGCATCATCTCTCGTCAAGAATGGCCAAAACATTGGCCATTACAACAAGCCACTCAAACGCTTCGAGGCCTAGGAGTGGCGACTAATCCCCATAGAAGTGCAATGGTATTAGATTGGAAGGATCCTGAAGGATGTGAAGGAACTATACAGCCATATGTATTGGATCATCTTCCCGTAAATTTATGGGGACGAGATGTCCTAGATCAATTAGGTTTGACATTAACAAATAACATCAACCAAAATGCACCCACTATTATGACTAGACAAGGTTTTAGGAAAGGAAAAAGATTAGAAAAACAAGAACAAGGTATAGCAGCACCAATACAAATAGATCAAGGAACAGACAGACATGGGTTGGATTTTCAGAAAGGGCCACTGAGACAATAAAAATTACTTGGAAATCAGAAAGACCAGTATGGGTTCCTCAGTGGCCCCTGACTAAAGAAAAGATACAAGCAGCCCATGACCTGGTCAAACAACAATTAGCAGAAGGACATATACAACCTTCTGTATCTCCCCATAATACTCCCATTTTTGTCATCAAAAAGAAATCTGGTAAATGGAGATTATTGCAAGATTTAAGAGCCATTAATAATGAGATGGTTATTATGGGACCTGCTCAATCAGGGATTCCTCAGTTGTCTGCTTTGCCAAAAACCTGGTATGTTTTAGTTATAGATATTAAAGATTGTTTTTTTTCAATTCCAATTCATCCTGAGGATAGTCTACGTTTTGCATTTACTATCCCTGCACTGAATCATGAAGGTCCTGATCAGAGATATGAATGGAAAGTACTCCCTCAAGGGATGGCTAACAGCCCAACTATGTGTCAAATTTATGTTAACAAAGCAATCCAGCCACTTAGAAATCAAAATTCTGAACTACAAATATTTCACTATATGGATGATGTATTATTAGCACACAAAGATAAAAACACATTGCTAGAATGTTATGCCACACTTACAAACTTATTAAAAAATTATAATCTAGAGATAGCAATAGATAAAGTACAATTAAATTTTCCAATTAATTATTTAGGAGTTCTATTATCCTCAACCATGGTCCGTCCACCAAAAATTCAAATACGAGTAGATCAACTCAAATCACTTAATGACTTTCAAAAGTTATTAGGAGACATAAATTGGATAAGGCCTTATTTAGGTATACCAACAGGAGAGTTGGGACCTTTATTTGATATCCTAAAAGGTCCATCAGATCCAAATTCACCCCGAATGTTAACGCCTGAAGCAAGAAAGGCATTAAAAATCATTGAAACATATATGGAAAATATGCATTTGGATAGAATTGATATAAGTTTGCCTTTATTATTTATTGTACTACCAACAAAAAATATTCCTACAGGAGTATTTTGGCAAGAAGGTCCATTATTATGGATACATTTATCTTATTCTCCTAACACTATTCTTACTAGGTATCCTGAGGCTGTAGGACAATTAATACTCAAAGGAATAAAAGCAGCAAAGGGAGTGTTTGGAATTTCTCCCAATAAAATTATTACTCCATATACTATGAATCAAATTGATGAGTTAGCTAATGAGTTAAATACTTGGGCAATAATCATGTGCAAATCTAATGTTTCATTTGATAACCACTTACCATCTAATCCTTTATTGTCTTTTTGGTCATTGCATCCTGTAATTTTTCCAAAAATGACAAGAAAAACACCTATCATGAATGCTCCAAATATATTCACTGATGGGTCAAATAATGGTACAGCAGCAGTAGTTACCCCTGATCAAACTTTTACATTTTTAGTACCCAAACAATCAGCTCAAAAGGTAGAGCTTAATGCAGTTTTACAAGCTTTTGTGATGTTTAAAGATTCTGTATTTAATTTATTTTCTGATAGTCAGTATGTAGTTAATGCTATAGTATCTCTTGAAGATGCTGGTAGGATTTCCCCTTCTTCTACTGTTTTCTCTTTGCTTTCCACTATACAAAGTCTAATCTGGGACAGAAAAGATCCATTCTTTATAGGACATATCAGGGCACATACAGGATTGCCTGGAGCCCTTAGTTTGGGCAATGATTTAGCAGATAAAACTACACATGACATACATATTTTCTCTACACTAGAAGAAGCTATAAATTTTCATAAAATGTTCCATGTCAATGCTAATACTTTACAAAAGCGTTTTAAAATAACTAAGGAACAAGCTAGACAAATAATAAAACAATGTCAAAATTGTGTGACCTTTTTACCACAAGTTAATCTTGGAGTCAATCCTAGAGGATTGATACCTAACCATATTTGGCAGATGGACGTCACACACTTGCCAGAATTTGGAAAATTAAAATATTTGCATGTTACAGTTGATACTTCTTCTGGATTTTTGATGGGCTCCCTTCATGCCGGAGAAAAAACTAAAGATGTTATAGCTCACTGCTTACAAAATTTTGCCACTGTGGGTGTTCCAAAACAGTTAAAAACAGATAATGCCCCTGGTTATACTTCTACCTCTTTTAAACAATTTTGCTCAACATTTGGCATTACTCATATAACAGGAATCCCATACAATCCACAGGGACAAGGCATAGTTGAAAGAGCTCATCAAACTATTAAAATGTACTTATTAAAGCAAAAAGAAGGAATTGGGAAGGGGTATATATTCCCCAAAGATAAACTTAAAATAACCCTTTTTACTCTAAACTTTTTAAATTTGGATTCATCAGGACTTAGTGCTGCGGAAAGGCATATGTGTCCAAAAAATGTACATAAGCCCAAGGTACTTTGGAAGGATATTCTAACAGGACAATGGAAAGGTCCTGACCCAGTAATTGTCTGGAGTCGGGGGTCTGTTTGTGTGTTTCCACAGGGAGAACAGCAGCCGATTTGGATTCCAGAGAGATTAACCAAAGTCCTGACCCAGTGATTGTCTGGAGTCGGGGGTCTGTTTATGTGTTTCCACAGGGAGAACAGCAGCCGATTTGGATTCCAGAGAGATTAACTAAAGCGATTTCTACAGACCAAAAAGAAGATGATTTGGCTCAAATCCATAACAACTGATATCCAAAACTCCAGTTTGGCTATTCTTACATCTGCAACAGAACCAGGATGCTTTTTTCAATATCTATTTTATTATTGCCCTTTGCCATATCATGAAGTTCTATTTTGTTTTTTGAGCTCATACAGACCTAGGTTAATGTTTTGCTGATCAGTTCTATTTTTTGACTATAGAGTTTTTAAACATTGCAATGGAGATTTCACCTGTAAAAAGTTATAAGGCCTTTACTATAATGTTATGTGTTGTATGTATTATGTTATGTGTGCACACTTGTGTTTTGTGTTATATGTTTGAATGTCCATATATCATATATGATGAGCGCTCATGATAAAATGGATCCAAATATTTTTTTTTTCACGTGATTTATATGGTTTAATTTAAATTGGGTAAACAACTGTTGAGGATTGTTTTAATATGTAAACAAAAAAGAAGGTTAACAGATCTGTTTGTTTACTTTCACCTTTCCTTTTCATTATATTTAATAATTCTCTTAAAGACAATGTAAATTGTTAAGAAAATTGTTTTCTTTTAGTGCCTTCTGTAATGTTACATAATTTTTTCTTTAGCCATTATTGCCAGAATTCCTATCTTCATCCCAGTGCCGGTGAAGACAATGTAAATTGTTAAGAAAATTGTTTTCTTTTAGTGCCTTCTGTAATGTTACATAATTTTTTCTTTAGCCATTATTGCCAGAATTCCTATCTTCATCCCAGTGCTGGTGAAGTCAAAGATAAAACCAATCTACACCTTCTACAATAGCCATCACTGAACTGCTTGCAGAACTTGCCTGGACACATTGTGAGCTCACCTGTATGCATTTTGAACTATCTGTTGGTGCAGCGACTTGTGGTAGTGTTGGGGTATTTTTGCTGATGATGTCACCGGTGGTACAATTTTTCAAAGGAGCCCTCAATTGGCTTAATGTCATGGCATTTTGCATCCTCCTCTACTAGTGATGGTCTAAAATTTGGGGGCCAACAGAGGTGAGGCAAAGAACCTCACCCCCCCACTGGTGCAAAGGCCTATCCACAAGTATGGCTGTATGCTGGACCGGTAGTCAGTGACGGGTATGATCCAATTGCAGTGGTACCAACCTAAGACAGGAGGCTGATGCCTAGAGGTCAGTTCATCCGATGACGGGTAAGGACCATATGTTGAATTGGACTGCCTAACAGGCACGGTCCCTAAGCCACATGCTTGTTGTTTAAACAGAGAGGGGGAGATGTTGAGAGCCACAGCCGAAGGGGCCCCAGCAAACTTCCAGCTGCCAGCAATCCAGCTGCCGGCTGATGATTGGCTCACAGCGGCCCCAGCAACATCTAGCTGATTGGCTCCTCGGCCCCAGCAACATCTAGCTGATTGGCTCCTCTGCGGTGATGCTCATTGGACTGTTTCCCTGCCCTTTCAGACCACGGAGCTGCTCATTGGGGGACTTTTTTGGCTCCGCCCACGTGACCCAGCCAATCGGCCTCAAGAGCAGGAGGATTGTGGGAGGTGGAGAGAAGCTTGTGGGAGGAGAGAGAGGCTTGTGGAAAGCCGATGGTGGCAGTTGGGCTCTGAGGGGTTTTTCCTGAGAGGCTGTTTGTTTGGCGTGTTTTGTTCTAAAAATAAAGTTAGTTTCTTTTGACAAGTGGCTTCTGATTGTGCCCAGCCAGACTGCGGCAGCAGTAGGCTGGCATTGCTTACACCAGCATCACCATAGATGATGCCTTGTGCTACAGCATTGCGATAGATACACAATAAGTAGATAATAGGAATTTTTCAGCTCCATTACTGTCATATGTAGTCTGGCATTGACCAAAATGTTGATAGTGGTACATGAATGTGTTAGAAATAGTAACTCATAGCCTGCTGTGTATATTGGAAATATATTAGCTTTTAATTTTGTCAGTAGCATTTCTGGATGTGTGGATTTTCTTAATTTTTATGAAGACCAATCTTTCAACATCTGTTTAGTTATAATATTTTTTCTTCCTTCATTATTTTCTTTAGGAAGTCCTTTCCCTACCGTAAGATAGAATAATGAGTTATCCAGGGGGTAGGGAGGTAGCTGAGTCGTAGAACACTTGGCCTGGCATACATGAGGCCCTGGATTCAATCCCATCATAAAAAATAAACTTATCTGTATTTTCTTTTGGTTCTTTTATAATTCTGTTTTCTGTTCCTTTCTTTTTCTTTCTTTCATTTTTGATATTTAGCTCTACAACTAGAATATATTTGGGGGTATAATCTCATGTTGTTCTTTTTGCAAGAGTTCAGCATTATTTATTGAATAATTCCTATTCTACACTGAATTTATTAATATACCACATTTTTGTTTATAATTGGATCCGTTTCTCTTTTCTATTTTTATTGATCTCTTTATTTTTTTCTAATTTTACTGTTTGATTATATTTTATATGACAATGTAGAGAGACGGAATGTAGTCTAAATTATTTAATATATTTAAAATTACTAATGTAAAATTGAATTCAGTGAGCTTTTAAAAATTTATTAAGATATATATTTTTTCTAGTTGTTTGGTTTGTGTTGACACAATAAGTAATGGTTTCTTTTGTCAGAAGCAAAAACCCTGAGTTAAACTAAAAGTAAAGAATTAATTTTTTAAAAATTTTATGTATGTATTTGTTTTAGTTGTTGATGGACCTTTATTTTTTATTTATATGCAGTGTTGAGAATTGAACCCAGTGCCTCACAAATGCTAGGCAAGTGCTCTATCACTGAGCCACAACCCTAGCCCCAGAATTAATTGTTTTATAGACCAAGGAGAGATGTTCAAGAAGTGTTCATCTGGGGTTCAGATATCTAGTTTCTCTGCCATTTGTCACCTTGGTTTCCTAGGTACAACATTTTGATTCACTGATTCCTACATGAAATGAAGTTCATTGTGCTGCCCAGTCTAGCAGTAGACAGAATGTGTGTCATAGCATTTGAATAAACCCCTGAACCTGGAGTATCATAGGAGTATCAGTTCCTCACCCTGACAATAGCATTGAGGTCTAACCTACAAATATCACATAGCTGGGTGTGAGAGTTGTGGGGGGATGTTCTTCCAAGAACATTCTAAGTTCTAATTTTTTGTTTTGTTTTTGTTTTAAGTTCTGTTCTTGAGGGGCGGCACACCAGAGGTATTTACTACTATTTATTTGCAGTTTGTTTTGAGCACTTAGTTTTTGTTTTTTTATTGTGGGCTGATAGGAAGAGATGTGTATATCATTCAAAGACAGAGTATACTAGAACCATGTTCTAATATGAGGGATGCAAATATGTATAAATGTGGATTCTTTCTTGGGGGGTAGGTAGCAAGGATTGAACTCAGGTACACTCAACCTCTGAGCCATACCCCCAGCCTTATTTTGTATTTTGTTTGTTTAAAGACAGGGACTCACTGAGTTGCTTAGCGCCTTGCTTTTGCTGAGGCTGGCTTTGAACTCTTTATCCTCCTGCCTCAGCCTTTATATTCATATGTATATGCATATGTGTGTATATACACATTAACTCGTATATTTCTTTATTTCACAAGAAGTGTATGCATCCTCATTCAAGAATGAACAAGAAAAAAATTTACTTTCTTAGCTATAGCTTTTCCTAGAGTTTGCAGTATAGGAAAGAAGTAAATTTTGAAAGTTAAGAGAAAGTAAAATTTTACGTCTTTTTTGTTTGTTTTGTTTTGTGCCAGCATTTTCCTCCTTACCATGAAGGTGTGTTTATATGAGGATTGTGTGGCATGCAGTTGTGGGCATTGAGAATAGAGCCTGGCTACTGGAGTTTAGAATCAGATGTATCTGAACTGATGTCCCCCAACCCCATATCCTGCTAACCTTGTAACCTGAGACTCAGTTTCCACATTTGTAAAGTAATGATAATGTCTGTCGTGCAGGGTTATTGTGAGGACCAAATGCAAAACTATAGGTAGGTAAAACACTAAAGAGAAGTCCTGATATGTAAAACATTCATGGATAATTTCCTCCCATGTTAATATTTTATTTTCATTATCATCATTATTTTCATTATTAGATCCTTCTCAATACTCTCGTAGATTCTGATTTTATGCCCATTGATCTACTAAAATGTGGTATATGGACAAATATCAACATCACCTTATTGGAAACGCAGAATCTCAAGCCCTGTCCCAGACCTGCAGAATCATAATCTGCATTTAATAAGCTCTCCAAGAGACTTGCATGCACATTAAAGCCTGAGAAGCAGTGATCTAGGGAATGCAGGATCCACATTATACGCCACCTTGTTGTTCCATCTAGGTGCCAAGTAACTTTGAACACTTCCTGAGAGAATTCCTTACTTTGTGCATCTGCATGTCCCTATAGGAGAGGCCAGAAACTTGTTTTCCAAGTTTGTATTTCACCAAGTCTTGTGACCATCAGCTTTGCCAGGTAAATGCAGCTTCACCCGATTCAGGGAAATGCATATTAAAACAAGAGTGAGATACATTTCTATTTATATCAGAAAGGTTATTTTAACTTTCCCAAGTATTGTCCAAGGAGTGGAAAAATGGGGACATACTGGGGGGAATATAAATTGGCACAACTCCTTTGGAGAGCAGTTTATAGTATCTAATAAGGGTGTGTATATCATATAATTTAGGAATTCAGTTTTTAAGCGTCTTCCTCATACTTCCATAGATATATAAGGGATATTTTACAGAGGTATACCTTACAACATCTTTGTTATAACAAGGGCAGGAGTAGTCAGTTAACTTGAGTATCTATCAACAGATGCATAGATAATTTATTTGTGATGTGTTTTCCAGTGGACTAGGTCAAATCAGCCAGATCTGTACTTATTGACATGGAGAAATTTGGAAAACAAAGTTGCAGAATATTATTATATATTAGTACATTGCTAGAATATTACACCTTTTTTAAAAAGCATGAACATGACCACATTGGTTAAAAACATGCATGCACAAACCCAAGAAACAGTGGAAGGAGACACCCCAAATAGGTAATAGGGATTGCCTTTAGGAAGGAGAAAGAATGGGAATGGCTACACAGGAAACTTGAACTGTATCTTGTAACATTTTCTTTAAAAAAAAAAAAAAAAAATAGATGACAAAGGTGTTATTTATTAAATCTGAGAGGCAGGAACATGAGTTTATGTTAACAAGGCAGCATAAGCCTCTTGCTTCAGCTGGAACTCCAGTTGTGCAACTGCCTGGGTTCAGATCCCAGCTCTGCCCATTTTTGGGTGATTTTGGCAAGTGGCTTAGCTTTCTCGTCTGTAAAATGAAGATAACAACATATTTTATAGGGCTGATAGACTAAAAGAATTAACTTATACAAGCCCACTGGTTCATGGTAAACATACTCTAGCTAGTATTATTCTGTATACCTTTCTATGTGGTTTAAAGTATAATTCCTTAAAAAATACAGATCATGGAGCACAAATAATTCATTGTGAAATATTTATTTATTTACTTACTTAATTGCAGTACTAGGGACTAACCCAGGAGTGCTATACCAGTGAACTACATCCCTAGCCCTTTTTAATTTTTATTTTGAGACAAAATCTCACTAAATTGCCCAGGCTCGCCTTGAATTTGCAATTTCTCTGCTTCACCCTCTGGATTCTGGAGGATTAAAGTACCACTGCACCCAGATGATTGTGGGATATTCATGAACGCATTATAACATTGTTATATTGAATATGAAACTGTTTTTTGGTTGTTTTTTTTTTTTAAAGAAAGCAAAGCTTCCCTATTATCTTCTAATGTACTTGTTTATATACAAAGAATTTGTGAATTATTCTTAAAGATTTCATCATTGGCTTTTTTACTTATGATTCTGATGGTATACTGCCATGGGAATGTTTTTGAAAAAACACAAAAGTGAAATGTCCTGCTGTATTCTCTATTTAGCACTTTTATTTCCAGGATCAACATTTCCTGAGTTCCACAAAGGAGGAGGTTCTTTTCTTCATTTTGCTGATGAGAAATGAGCCACAGAGAAACTAGATGATTCATTTTGAGTTTCAGTAGGGAGAAAGCTGGTCTTGCTAACTAAGAGGGGTGGGGTTGCTGCTTGTGCCATGGTCCCTGTCTCTGCTTGGCTTATTACAGGAATAGTCTAAACTGCTGTTCCCACTCCCACTTCTTATCCAAAGTTTAGCTAGATTATATTCTAAAGAAATAATTTGTTTTTCTAACAATCATTTTTGAAAGGACCCAGGGTTTCATAAAAGACTTGACTGTATTAGGGGTGGGGAGACATGTGTCTTAGTGTTTTTCCACTAGCATCTGGACAAGTCAGTTGCACTTCAATTTATCACACTTTTTTTTTAAGGATCAACTGTATAACAAAGCACTATGCTGGGGTGGTAAAAATACAAAGAGGAATGTCAGATTTCTTGGCCTTGGGATACCATGATTTAGAGAGGAGACAAAAACCAACAACTTCAACTCCAACTATATAGAAAGAGGTATATAAAATGTGTTGGAACATATATAAGGAGTAGTTAATTCAGCCTTTGAGAACACATGGAGGGGTGTTTTGGGTAGATAGAATGTCATGAACAAAGACATTACGGTGTGAACATGTGCAGAATGCTTAGAGAAATAAGGAATTGAGTGTGACTTGATAGTAGACTTCAAGGGTGCAAAGAGGAGTTGCAGTTGGAAAAATGGACTGGAGCCTTCTGTGAAAGACTGAGCATGTGATGTCAGAAATGTCCTAGGTGGGAAGGAAAGGAATACAGTTAGTTTGTTATCGTAGAAGATCATGCTGATAGTGATGCAGAAGCAGAGGCTGGGACAGAAGAGCTGATTTATAGGGCATTACAGTAATCCACATGAGAGATGGCAATAAGTGTACATGTGAGTCATCATGAAGACCTTGGAGAGGAGACAAATGTTTCAGGAGTTTAAAGTGTAGAGCTTGCTGACCTCTGAGAATTTCTGTTGCCACCCACACATTCACTGTCTGAAAGACACAGCATTGTTTTAGGTAACACCAAAAAGTCTTCAGAGCACAAAGATCTATAGTGAAGTCAAATGTGAAGTCTTCCATGTAAAGAAGAGTTCTAAAGAATACCATGTCCATTCATTCACCCACTCATTCAACAAATATCCATTGGAAGCCTACAAAGTGCCACGTTCAGGTTGGGTACTGCAGATACAGCCACAAATGAGTTAAAAATGCAGTTTCTGTTCTCATTCTATCCACACACTAATCAGGAGAGAGAGATCCAGCTCTGGCCCTCTCAAAACACTGCAATTTAATAAAAAGCAAACCCATGTTTCAAATATTTCGTGAACTGAGATGTTGTTAATCATACTGTGCATGACTTTATAAGACTAAATTGGTTGCCTTTAGATAACACATTCATTAGGACTGTTCCTAGGATGATATATGACTAACAGTGGTTAGATGAACAATTAAGCCACCATGATAAATGAAAGCCAAGTCTTTTTTAGATGGAAATTAGAAGTGCAGAAGCTACAGGCAACTCATTCTACATAATTTATTTTAAACACTTTCTACTCAGCTACAAATAATAAGCTTGCTTATGTTAAAATTGTAGCATTGCTTATTTTTGTGGACAATGTCCTATCTTTTAAGAATTAAAAATATAACCATTTACTAGTTTTCTGAAAGGCAAAATTAGAAAATCCAAACTAACTGCTATGCATTGTACATACTCATAGATTTGGAGAAATTGTGTTGTAATGGCCTTGTTTTGAATGCTCATACATCCTTTTTTTAGTATCATTTGTCTTAGTATTCACAAGAAAATCTTCCCAAGTGGCTTCTTATTTCTTTAAAATATTACATGAATGGAATAAAAACTATTATTTACATATAAAGTTCACCTACATATTACTGAGACTTCCAGATACGTAAAACATACCCAAACACAGCAAACTAACAAAGAGATGTAAATCTCAGATTGTAATTTTCTTTTTAGTGAATTTGGATTTGATTAAGACTGCCAGGAAACCAGGAGCCAGTTCAAAACTGAAAAGGCATTGGCCTTGATTTTCTAGCCTCATTACCCATTCCTTGTGTTCTGAAAAGATGAGATAATGTACACCCCAGGGCAGGCAAGGCAGTAAAGGTACTGAGTCTTAGTCTAGCATCCTGTGGCCCAAGCTGCTGACTACCTTGGGTCTTGGCAGAGATGCACAGAGTACAGGTGATCTGTTTCATTCTAGGCCCACTGATAATTGCTTATCTAGTTCTCATTTATGTGACAAATGGCTTGTGTTCCTAAAAGAACATATTAGAACCTGGAGAAGTATTTATAGAGCATGGCCAAAATGAAAAATTGTGCTTCTATGGCTACAAATGAATTTTAAGCTTTATGTTAAGTGAGGACAAGTGATTGAAACACCTTATTTGTTTTGTTAACTGAGACATATATCAATCTTTTTTTTTCTCACTGCTTAAAATCTATAGGATGAATTTCTTAGACAAAAACATTAAACTTTATTCTTTTTAAATTTTCTTTAATCACAGTAATATTTGTGCATGGCAAGTCATAAAGTGGTATGACTGAACAGTAGCTATCTCTCACCTTAGTTCTCATCACCCCATAATCCCAGCACTCTAAAGGAAACTGGGAAGCTGCCCATGAATTCCTTGAGGGTCTTCTCTTAAGTATGATAGCCAGGGAGATTTTAGGTTTAACTTTGAGAACTATCACACAATGGATTGCCCAAGATATGTGACTTTTATCTCTGCTCAAAGAAGTTAAGATAGCTCTTCACCATATATATATATTTTCTTAATGATTAACATGTTACTTTATTTAGCTACAGGACAGTAAATGACATAAAAAAAAATCCCCAATTAAATTAGTTGTTTCTTAAGCTGATCCCAAAAAACCAAAGACTGAATGCTCTCTCGATAATGCAGATGCTAACACCCAATAAGGGGCAAAGGAGGGAAAATAGAAGTTCATTGGATTAGACAAAGGGAAATGAAGGGAAGGGAAGGGGTCTGGGAATAGGAAAGACAGTAGAATGAATCAGATATACCTTTCCTGTATTCAAATATGAATACATGACCAGCGAAACTTCACATCATGTACAAACAGGAATGGAAAGTTATACTCCATGTGTATATAATATGTCAAAATATACTCTACTGTCATGTGTATCTAAAAAGAACAAACTTTTTAAAAAGTCAATATAACATAAAGCAAAATCACATGAATGAATGAATAAATAAATTTACTCTCTATATAAAGAGTCACATATATTTCGGTTATTCATGAAAAAAATCAGTCCTGGTCAACATTTTTAAGTTGTCTTTTCTCTGACAAAGAAAAATCCTAAAAGTAATGGACATCATACTTTAATAAATATTGGTAGCTCTCAAGTCTTACACAAATTGGTACTCATTAGTGTGAGGTTTTTTAACAGGCAGAATAGGATTAGTATAGGGTATATATACTATATATTGGCTGAACTGACTCAATTCATGTTTTAAACATTTGTCCAGAAGAGAATGGATCTCCATTAATGCCTCTCTCTCAAGGGGTTATTTTTGTTTGTTTGTTTATTTATTTATTTGACCTCCAGAGGTAGGTTATTTCCTCCTGAAACAAAATCTTGGTTAAGATAACATTGATCACCTTTCTTAGGGACCCTTTAGCCTAAAAGGCCAAAGACCTCCAGCAGAGCAGGCTTGTTTCCTTTTCCTGGGATGCATTTGCAGATGAAGTTGTTGTTTTAAGGGGTATATTATCTCTACATTTAATTTATATAACAAAATTTATCCTAGTAGAGGGATTGGGATATCTGGCATGTACAAAAAAACTGTGCATTAATCTTTTTTTCTTCCAGTTTTCATTCAAGGGATTGGATCACAGGATATTTTTGTTTGACGAGTCTCCCTTATTATCAAAATGCTATCAACTTTAAGCAAGTTCCCCACTGTCTATTGTATCTGGACACACACACACACACACACACACATTTTCTCTCTCTCTCTCTCTCTCTCTCTCTCGATAGATGGACATCCCACTTTATATATTTATGTTAAGTAATATAAATATATGTATAAAATCTATCTCTGGGGTACTGTCCAGTGAAGGTCACATTGTTCATATAGAGACTGCTAGGGACCTCTCTGCAGAAATCAGCAGGGCCAAAACACAGATGCTTACACTCATGGTGTTCTTTAAGACCTGCAGCTTTCATCTCCCCTTTCCTACCCCCTTAATTATTAGACAAGATAATGGGCCCCAATTATGTTTTTTGTTGTTTTTTTTTTCCAAATGTAAAGGCACTCCTGTGAGGTTAAGCATGTTAGTCCACTCCCTCTTCTCAGCGCACCCAAATGGAGGTTACAAAAAAATCTCAGACTTAAGGACTAAAAAGTGCACAGCCAATTAGAAAGTCATGGGCCAGGCTAGTAGCCTTGATACCCTCCCAACACCTATACAGCATAGATCCAACAATTAGCTGAAGTGTGTGTGTGTGTGTTTTGTGGTGTTGGGGATCGAACCCAGCTCCTTGGGCATGCAAGGCAAGCACTGTACCAACTTGGCTATATCTCCAGCCCCACTTCCCCCAGTGCTTTTTAATGTCTGTTCAGCATGGACTATGATTGATGCCTTTATCCACAAACCATAAGGCCCCAAACTAGTATACTCAAATGGAAAAGCTTTCATTCAGTTTTCTCCCTTACATCATTGGGGTTCCACCTTTTCTTCTCTCATTCAAATAAATTTTATTTCTTTCACTTTAACCCTCTGCCACCATCCATGGATTTCATTCTTTAAACCCATGAGACAAGAACCCAGAAAGAAATCAGTGAGGCCTACAGCCCACATAAATTTCATTTGTCAGCAGAAGCAGCAAACTGAGCCCCATAAACTCTGATTTTATTCCCATGGGCAAAGAGTGGCTGGAAAGCAGGGTAGAGGCCAGATCTTCTTTGCCCATTTCTCCACACAGCTTTCTTGGGATTTTTCTTTTGCTTTAGCCCATGAATTGTGTCCCTGACTTACAGCAGGATAATTCACAGCTGTCTGGAGCCAGGCTGAGAAGCAGTACTTGGACTGTCAGTACTAGGTTGAAAGGATCAAAAAACATTTTTTAAAAATCCTTTCTTCTGGTGTCCTGTTATCTTTGCACTTTGGAGACAGCACCCTTTTGTACCCCCAACTTAGTTTTTGATTGCTCCTTATTATACAATTGCATACATGTCTGTACCTACAGAATTTCCTTTTTTTTTTTTTTTAATCTCTGTCAGACCAACTCAACTGTGAGATTGTACAGTAATTCAGAAAACTATTCAAAGGCTGGATTGTTGTAAATCTATAAAACATCATCTTTTTCTTAGATAGGTTTATATCTATAGGTGGCCCATTCAGCCAAGATCTTTCCCCAAAAAACCATCTATAGGATCAACACAGTATTGCCCATGTTTTAAAGGGACAGAAACGGGTATAAAAAAAACACAGAGATAGACAGGATCGCCCAAACCATGGCCAACAGTTGGGAACCTTTAAAATAGGCTAGACACAATAATGAGGACATAGTTTTGAGAGAAAGGAAAAAGGTTTATTGCTTTGTTAGCAGAGGAGAAGCACGGGGACTCCTGTCCCAGAAGCTGTGGTTCTCCTTTGCTAGCAAAGCAATAAACCTTCTTTTTCCTTTTTCTCAAAACCATTTCCTCATCATTGTGTTGGCATTGGGAACAAGTGATACCCATCTTGAAAGATCGGGACCAGATCCTTGTTCCTCAAGTGTTGAAGATTAAACATCCCAAGAAATGCCAAGGCAAGAGTAGAAAGTAAATTTTATTTAGGGGATAAGAGAAGGAGGGAGTGAGTGAGAGGGAGTGTGTCCCCCAGAGAGGAGCCTGGACCCAGAGCTGGTGCCCTGGAAGTAGGAGTGTCTGGTCTCTTTATAGGTTTTGGGTTTCCTTTCTTTTCAGGTCTTAGTGACTAAAAGGCATCCAGGGGTGGTTGCTTCATGTTGGAAAGTGTGATCCTTCCCCTTTCCCTGAGGTGTTAGCAACTGGTTGATGGGGAAGTGCTGTCTACCCATTTTCTTTTCTTTGATAATCAGCTGCCTGTCCTTTGCCCTGGTCTCACAAGGAATATTTGGTAACAAAACTAAATGTAATAGTGGTTCACTTCACTTTTTGAATAAAACCCTTGCTGCTTATTTTAAAGGGGACATGTTTTTCTTTTTCCTTTTCTCCCTTTCTTCCTCCCTAAGTTGGGGGAAGAAAACAAGATTACCTTGAGTTATCTATCCTTGAGCACACACCCAGCACAGGAAGGATAATCACCAGAAGATCTAGGAAGTGAGTGACTATCCCCCATGTTAACAAGTGAATTTCAAAATACCATCAGGACACATTTGGGACCCCCCAAGGTAGGGCACACCTTTGAACAGGTCCTTTAAAATCCCTCTGTTCCTGATCATGTCAGCTACTTTCCTCTGCCACACTCTTCTGCCATGATGTTCAGCCTGCATGCAGCTTCTGGGACAGGAGTCTCGTGTGTTTCTTCTTGGCTAACAAAGCAATAAACCTTCTTTTTCATTTTTCTCAAAACCACGACCTTGTTATTGGATCAACACCAGGGACCAGGACTGAGTTTCAGTAACAGAACTATATAACATACCACTTTTGTAAAAGATATCCTGTGTTTTAATACACTTAGAAAAAGGTTGGCAAGGGCACACTAACTGATTATTGTAGGTATTCTTGAAGAATGGATGTTAAGGAAACAGTTTCAAAGTGAGAGAAGAAAACAACTTCCTACTGTTTATTCTGTGTGCTTTTTTGGTTTAAAATTTTATAATGAATATGTATTCCTTTTAAAAATTAAAAATAGGGCTGGGTTGTAGCTCAGTGGTAGAGTGCTTGCCTGGCATGTGTGAGCCACTGAGTTTGATTCTCAGCACTGCTTATAAATAAATGAATAAAAAATAAAGGTCCATCAACAACTAAAATACAATAAATAAAAATAAAAAGGTCTTGTGTCTGTACCATTTAAAAATTTTTTAAAAATTAAAAATGACAAAATATTTTTAAATGAAAAAAGTGGATGTACTTATACATCCCTTATTTACACTGGTCTGTTATTGTCAGGGCTATAGCCCTGTCCCTGTGGAGGGTAGGCTGTAGAACCTTGACTCCGCTGACTGAGATTCATACAGCTTGGCCCATCACCAGTTGCCAGCCACAGACTCAGAAATGAAGGAGAGATTAACAAAAGCTGAAAATTATCTTTATAAAAGTTCATGGCAGATTCAGCAGTAGCTGGACCCCACGCCCACCATTTATTGTCTCAGATTATTGGTCTCAGAGCTGACAGAATTTGAAAGGAGTGGTCTTTAATTTGGATAGATAAAATGTGTCTGACCGGGGTAAAGGGATAGATTGACACACTACAGTGTAAAGTTAGCAAATTAAACAGGTGGTTAAAGACCAGAGTCAGGCAGAAACCAAAGCCTTCAGGTAATTCTTGAGGCAGAAAACCTTATCCAGGCACCAATTTTGAGTGAGATTTGTCAGTATAGTATAGCTTGGAAGTTCTGATTTTGGTGGACAGCCAGCAATTTCTGCCAGTTTTTATTCTCATTTATTGAAACATAATGCATATATCATAAAATCCTCTCCTTTAAAGTGTGCAGTTTGGTGGTTTCTAGTACATTCAGAGTTGTGCATCCATCACCATTCTATAATTCCTGAATGTTTCGTTACTCCATTGCTTCTCCACTCCCTTCAGGAACTTCAGCCCTGGCAGCCACCAGTCTGCTTTTTTTTTTTTTTTTTTTTTTTAAGAGAGAGAGAATTTTTTAAGGTTTATTTTTTAGTTTTCGGCGGACACAACATCTTTGTTTGTATGTGGTGCTGAGGATCGAACCCGGGCCGCACTCATTCCAGGCGAGCGCGCTACCGCTTGAGCCACATCCCCAGCCCACCAGTCTGCTTTTTGTGTCTGTGGATTTATCTATGCAGATGTCTCATATAAATGAAAACATTCAATAAAGAATCATGCGGTAAGATTTTCTACCACAAGAATTGTTTGAAGTCTTCAGTTTCTGCCTGGCTCTGGATTTTGACAACTTGTTTAATTAACTCACTCTACAAATAGAATCCTATCTTACTCCTTCACCTCTGGCCAAACATATAGTGTCTTGCCCCCAAATTGAAACATTCCTTTCAAACTTTGTCAGTTCTTAGACTTAGCTCTTTCACTTAGCATAGTGTTTCAAGACACATCCACATTATCAGTACTTCATTCAGTTTTATGGCTGAAAAATGTCTATTGTATGGACATGCTACATTTTGTTTATTTTTTTCATCAGTTGATGGATATTTGTTTTTTTCCACTTTTTTGACCATTATGAAAAAATGCTCTGCTATGGATATTCATGTACAAATTTTGGGTTAGACATATGTTTTCAATTTTCGTTACATACCAAGGAGTGAACTTGCTAGGTCATATGGTACCTCTCTGTTTAACTTTTTGAGGAATAGCCAAATTGTTTTCCTAAGTGGCTATGCCATTTTACTTTCCATCCAGCAATGTATGTGGTCTAAATTTCTCCAAGTCATTGCCAAACATGTGTTTCAATCTGTCTTTTGATAATAGCCTAATCAGATCTGGGTGAGAAGTAGATCTCATTGTTGTCTCAATTTGCATTTATGTAAGAACTGACAGTCCTAGTCTCATTTTTGGGTGTTTCTGTCAGAATAATATGAGGGTTTTAAAACGTTAGGAGTGTGCATGTTTTTTTTCACTGAGCACTGACTGACCAGTAAATCTTAGTACTTTTGCTGTCATTTCTACCCGTCATGCATAAGTAAACCTGTTATTGACCTCCTTTCCTCATCTCTTAAAGTGATAGAAACAATTTTATTAATTTCCCCATAGAAGTATAAATAATTGTATAATAATACAGAAGAATAGGTAAAAATACAAGATGATACTTAATGGAGTGAGGGAGCTGTCACTGAGTGATGTGGCTCAGTGCTCTTCATTGGGGTGCCAGAAGAAAATACTAGATTTCCTATATTTTTATTTAAACTAAGAAATAAATTAAACTTTACTAACTTTAAATGTGTTGATCAGCAGTAGGTATACACATCATGTAAATAAATATACGTATTTGGGGGCTATTAAAATCATTTTTACCTAGAGGTATAAAATCAGAAAGTCTTAGAAAGACAAAAAATGAAATGACTGATTATAGTTGAACTTTTTTTAAAATAAAAGCTTATTACCTAGTTTTACACCCTGAACTTTAATCAGCAAGGAAAATAAAGAATCCTTATAGTTCTAGTAGCTACTGTTTCTGTGAATTTGACTTTAAGGTTTGATTAATGAATATAAATATATTTTCCTTAAAAATAATGCCTGGGATTATATTTTACTGAATAATTTTAGTCTCTAGAGTATACTAGGATTTATGTTATAGGTCACTGGCTTTTTAACATTTTGTATGCTATTATATTTAATGCTACTGAATTATGATTCTGTGTTATGGAAAGCAACTATCTCATTGTTAAGAGAAAAGCTTTCATTTTCCTGTTTTGCTTATACTTATAAATGGGTAATAGAATGCTAATCCATAGGAAAATACTCTAATTTTTATTTTATAATGAATTTTTCAAAAATGTGTTTTGTTATTATCCACTGACCCACTTAGAGAAATTGACATCCTCCTGTCCATTAGGTTATTGCTTCTTGGGTAGAATTTAATGAATATTAATAGCCTAACTCAGAAGAGAAGAAGGTAATTTATTAGAGTTTTGTACATTTCCATTTTTATGTGTTATCTGTTTTCCTTTTGCTTTATGTGCCACATCTTTTATTTATAGTTGATTTATAACTCCTTTTTGTTTTTTATTTCATTTTGCATTTTCAGTACAAGATGCCTCCATATTTTGATCCTTACTAGGATATGCGATTGTGAATTGAATATAAATTTAAAGGAAGAAATGGTTCCTAATTAAAATTTTGTAATAATTGTTTCTGTTGTGGGTGTAGCATTTCATGTCATGAATTCATCAGATGTTACCTTGTATGTTGTTTGTGTTTGTTCTCAGTCACTGAAGCCAGAAAATTTCAGTAAACTCATGAAAAGCACTTCTCAAACCCCCAGTTCTGACTGTCATACTGATGAACTGTTAACAAAGGATGATTCTTATTTAACTTTCAAACCCCTCTTCAGGACACAGGGTCATATGCTGTTAGCTCCCTTTCATTACTGCATTCAAAATAGCAATAATACTAGCCACCACTTCTTGGATGCTAATTATCTCACTAATTACTTACATTAACTCAGTTCTCACAACTTTGTGATGTTAGGACTATAATTACTTTCATTTTACAGAAGAAGAAACTAAGTCACAGGAAGATTAAAGTTACTCAGGCAGCGGGAGAGCTGGGATTCTCATTTGTGCTCTTAACTACAAGGCTCACTTTGTTACTGCAGTGCTTCTCTTGAGAGTTTCACATCCTCCATCTTAATTGGAAGTGCTGTTCTAGGCCCAGGACCAGCTTCCCCTCAGTTTGCTTTTTTCCTCCAACAGTTTCACTGTCAAAACTACTATTGCTCTTCTTTTTCTAGTTCCATTCTCCAGCTGCTCTTGTTTGTCCTCAGAGGAAGGAATAAAGATGTATTTAACAACTGAGAAAGACATAAACAGGACAACTTAAAACAATGCCTCCCACGTTGAGGCCGTGACTCTATTTTGTTGAATGTTGAAGCACACATACAAACAGTAAAATTTTTAAAAAGAAAAAGATTTACTTTTCTGTGTTTTCTTTTGGCTTTATATTTTTCTTATGTAGGCTTAATATTTATTCTAATGGTCAAATATTTTCCTTATGTAGTTTTAATGTATTTATTCTAATAGTCAAATTAATTCATTTATTTAACAAATATTAAGAGTGCCTGCTATTCATTTCTTTAAACATGGATGAATCCGTGGGAGGGAGAGTCCCTTACCTCACAGCTTCTCTTAGAGCTTATGTTACAGACATTGGTCAAATAATCACGCAAATAGATAATTATAAATTGTTAGAAATGCTGTGATAGTAAAGAACAGAGGATCAATTAGAGTAGGGGGAGGGTATTGGAAAATTCCCTAAGGAAGAGACACTTGAACTGAGAATGGAGGATGAGCGGTTAGGAAATGGAAGCCTGCAGTGTATTCCTGATGGACAGTTGGCTTGTGCGAACTTTTTGAGAGTAGGCACTCCTGAGATACTGAAAGACGAGCACATATGAAAATTGGATGGGAGCCACTGTGACTGGAATGAAGTAAACCAGGTCAGTTTGATTTTAGATTCTATTGGTGAGTTAGGATACCAGAGCCTTGTGAGAAATACCAAGGAAGGGCCATAGGGATTCATGGAAGGACATTGAGCAAAGGAATGGCAGGGACAGCTGGGGGATCTAAAAGGCTCACTTAGACTGTGGTATGGAAGCAGAAGTGGACATAGGGAACGCCCAGGAGCTAAGGAAGAAATTTCTTTGTCACTAAGTTCAGTGTTAAAGTCTATTCAGGTCTTCAAATCTATAGTTTTAGATGATCAAAAGGAATATACCAAGCTGGGCATGTTGGCACATGTCTGTAATCCCAATAGCTCAAGAGGATGAGGCAGGAGGATCTTGAGTCCAGGAACTCAGCAAGACCTTGTCTCTAAATAAAATACAAAAAAGGGTTGGGGATGTGGCTCAGTGATTAAGCACCTCTGGGTTCAATCCCCAGTACAAAAGAAGTGGGGGGGGAATATGTCAAAAATAATAACTTCTTTAAGCATAACTGAGTTAACAGTTTTTCTCTTAAATATATGATAAGGCTATATTTTTTGAGAAAAATAAGAAAAATGAAGTCCATTCTGTCCTAAATAGACTCTTGGTGATCACACACACACACACACACACACACTGGGGATTAAACCCGGGGCACTCAACCTCTGAGCCACATCCCCAGCCCTTTTTGTATTTTATTTAGAGGCAGGGTCTCACTGAGTTGCCTAAGGCCTTGCCAAGTGGTTGAGGTTGGCTATGAACTCGTGATCTTCCTGCCTTAGCCTCCCAAGCCACTGGGATTACAGGCTTGCATCACTGCACTGGTAAGAGTAATTTTTTTTAAAAAAAATATATTTTTAGTTGTAGATGAACACAATACTTTTATTCTATTTATTTATTTTTATGTGGTGCTGAAGATTGAACCCAGTGCCTCACACGTGCTAGGCAAGCACTTACCACTGAGCTACAACCCCAGCCCACAAGAGTAATATTTTTAATTAAAATGCTTGCCTAGCATGCATGAGACTCTGGATTTGATCCCCAGCACTGAAGGGGGAATATTTAAGTTAGAAAGATACATACCAAAATGTATCCAGTCTTTGGATGACAGACTTAACAGTTTTTACCTTCTTTGTATCCTTTGGGATTTTTTTGGGGGGAGGATTATATTAACTTATTTTATGATAAAACTAATCAGATTTATTAGAAGAAAAATACATATAAAACAACCTTTTCCTTATGTGAAGTTACCCTTTGAATTATCTGTTTTTTAAACTTCAGGTATAAATTATAAATTAGAAGCAATTTAAGCACAGCAGATTTAAGGGTGTGCAGGGCAGTCGAAACTATATTCCTGAACTGCAAGGACTCATTTTTAATTTTGGAAAGGATTAAATGTTCAATAAAAAATTTTTTTATATGAAGGATCAGATGTTGAAAACAATGAAAGAGCGTGTATGGGTTGATGAAGTAATTAATGTCTGTTTAAAATATTCTGTGCTATAATAGAATCATTAAAGAATGATCTAAGGAGGAGTAGACATGTATAGCTGTGGCTTTATTTATCAAAACTGGAAAATGTAAATGTCACATCTCTAATGATCTTCTACCACTAACTGAAGTCAAGGAATATGATCATAGAGTTAAAAAGGATTCTTCTTGGAAATCACATATGATGTCTTAAATATCAAAGCCTGATGGCAGCAGCTCACTGTATATTTTATGTATTATACCAGCAGCAGATATTTCAGGCACATCAGAAGAAGGTACTCTTGATTCAGTGTCTCTGGCAGTATAATAAAAAAGTGGAGGAAAAATTTCTATAGTCTCTAATAAGCAATATATCAAGGAGTACTGTCAGATTGTGTAGAAAAGTCCACAGGATGATTTATTACATTAATTACCGTCATGTGGGTTTCATGCTGGTAAGCCTGCAAATGCAGCCACATTCTAAAGTTGATTTAAGAATATATTTTGGCCAAGACAAAATGCATCTTATTGTGATGAATATAATACAATATTTATTCTCTTGTTCTACTCTCCTTTGTCCTTTACTTTGCTGCAGAATGCTTAATTTCTTTTCTGTGGCTTAGAATTAACTTTGAGATTAAGGAGTTCCATCTAGTTTCTTTTCACCCCTGCCAGAAGATTGCCTTTTTCTGTCTTATTTTCTTAATTAATTAATTAATTCAAAAAAGCAGCAGTCCTAGGAGAGAGAAGTCCATAGCTGTACCCTTATTTAATACTGCACTGAATTTGCAGATTCACAGTGCCCCTTACAGAAACACAGTAAGCTGATAATACATATGACGCTCAATCTGGTGGAATGGAGGTCTCCGAAGAGCTGTTTTAGATTAACTTCAGTTGTCACATGTCTGTGGCTGGATATTCATTTGTGCATGAATGCCTAACATGGGTGACTTTTATAGAATCTAGTTGGGAAGAATTAGCAAGTGTTTGCTACAAATTAAGGCATCAGTAGAGGAGGAGCTCAGGTGAATTGGGAAGGCTGATTTAGTGAATTTGGACACATTTTTTAAAATTAGTTGTCAATGGACCTTCATTTATTTATATGCAGTGCTAAGAATTGAACACAGAGCCTCACACTGTGTTCTAGGCAAGAGCTCCACCACTAAGCCACAACCCCAGTCCCTGGAACACATTTTGTAAGCAGCAGTATATTTAAAAGGTTTAACTTGATGATTTGTGTGTCCAGCACAGAGATAAGTGGTTTATTTTCCATCTTACTCAATCCTAATACAACTTTTAAGAGAGAAGAGCACTTATACCCACTTTACAATTGAAAAAAAAAAAAAAGGCTAAAAAACATACATGGATTCACATAGCTGGTGAATGGTATTGCTGGGATTTGAAACCAGGAATTCTTATTGGCAAAGCTAGTGCCATTAGCCATTGGCCACACCACCTATGTCAGGTGAAAAGGATCAACAAAGATTTAAAAATGCTCTTTGGCAATTAGGAAAACAGTGTTGAACTTAAGGATGATTTCAGAGAAGTTACAAAATAAAAGATCTATATCTAGGGCTGGGGATGTGGCTCAAGTGGTAGCGTGCTCGCCTGGCATGCGTGGGGCGCTGGGTTTGATCCTCAACATCACATAAAAATAAAAAATAAAGATATTGTGTCAAAGAAAAAAAAATGTGTATCTAGTTGGTTTCTAGGGAAATAATTCTTTTAACTCAACCATTATTTTGTCTAATCATACAACCAGTCAGTTTAGTATGATTTTTGATAATATTTTTTACTAAATAGAAATCACTGAAACAACCATTATTGTTTTCAGCAACTGTTCTGCCTGAGAAATAAACATTTTCAGACCAGGAAAACTGTCATTTGTTCAGTAGCATGGCAGGTACTATAACTGAGACAGGGCTCAGGCTGAGGCTTACTGCAGGAAGAAAAGTCATTGTCTGGGCCTACTGGGGAAGAGAGGGAGAACTGTTTCTCAAAACGTGGCCTTGTAGATTACACCTACATTAGAACCGTCTAAAAATGCAGATTTCTGCCCCTCATTGACTATAAATTAATTCCCTGTTGTGAGGATCTGCAAGGTCCTTGCTTTGTCTCGTTTATGCATGTGATGTCTCACCCCCACCTTGCTCGTTGGCCTGATTTAATGTATGTGTAGAGATAACAAGTGGTGTGGGTAAAAAAAGAGAAGTAGGCCTTTTCCCAATCTTGTATTGGTTTAATAAATACTAGTATTTTTTGTGCTCTAATTTCTATTTTTAAAATTTTTATTAAGGAGAAATTTCTTCAGAGGCTCTTGAGTCACATAGCATACATCCAAGAGAAACAGACAGATGACTAGTGTTTATTTAAGTGATTTCTGCTTCAGTGAAAAATACTATAAAAAATCATACTGGACTAGCTGGTACTAACATGTATGTGAGAAATATACTTTACTCCTACTATTGGAAAAGATTAACTGAGCATAAAAATAATTTGCTGGTCAGATAGCTATAATAGCATACATGTCTGGCTTCAATTGGTGATGTTAACAATCCTAGAAAATAGCCTAGTTTTAAAGTTCTAGGAGAAAGCATAAAAATGTGCAAGGAGCTGGGTGTTTAAAGGATAGAGAAGACACTGACTTTTTGTTATATTTTATAGCATTTACAAGTTATCACAATTTATTTTTCACTTTTAATGTAAATTAAAAGTTTGCTCCCCCCGAACAAATTGCAGTAATTAATAGCTATTTCTATTTTCAAAAATGAAACATGACTGTTGGCAAATATGATTTTTGTAACAAATAAGATTGATGCTAATTCCATCAACTATTGAATACTACTACTCTAAGTGCTTTTCCAGTTTTGGGAATAAAGCTCTGAAGTCCTGTTTCTTATAGAGCAAATAGTCCACTGTGGGAGACAGATGCAAAACAAATATGTAATCTGTCAGGTGGTGATAGATTTATGGAAGAAAATAACAGTAAAGGAGGAATGAGGGATGTTAGAGGTGAAGAAATGGGTATTGGTTTTTTTTTTTTTTTTTAAGCAATTCTGTCAAATTTCTGGAATTTGAAGATTCTTTGCATTTAACATTCTCAATCTCTTCTCTGTTTACACATTTGCAATTACCATAGAAAGCCTTTCATGTAGCCACCCCACTGGTCTGGCTGCAGCCCTTCCCCTCCACTCCAAAATCAGGATTGGTGTTTATAGTCCTCAGGAGCACAAATCAAACTTTCCCTTTGCTCAAGCAGTTTCTTCCAGGGTTATCCTTACCTCCTATTCAGCTTAACTAAGTGGCACCCAACCATTAAAACCATCCCAAGTCCCAGCCTGTGGATTATCGCTCCAGGATAGCTTAAGCTCTATTTGACTTCTCACTTGTCTTTCTTCTTTCTGAATTCCTGCAGGACCTAGAGCCTGTGTCACAAACTCAATACCTAATTGCATAGTGCCATGTATCATCGTTTAAATTGATTTTATGTGAGTTAGTCATCTGTCTAGCTAGCTATGATATAATCTTTATAACCATAACCAGTAATTTGTCTTTCACAGCACATCATAGGTCTTCTTAAAAATGCTAGGGGCATGGTGGGCACTCACAAGTGTGGATTAAATATTAATTCCAACCTCAGCTTTATAAATATAAGTCTCAACAGATTTCTTTTTGCTTTTCAAATTTAAAATATGTTCTTACTTAATAAGCTCATGGACTTATCATTCACTGATTTATAAAGAGAATTAGAACATCATTTCTTTTTTCTACCAACTGGAAAGTGAGACAAAATACTCTTCTTTGAAATGAAAATAATAAAGGAGAAGTTAAACATCAGGGAATGTTTCTTATTGCTTCAGATGTATTACTTTAATAAAATCACACAGGGATGTGATAGCTAAGTTCATTTTTATTTTAAATTGGGTACTGTAGCAATAGAAGCAAATGGATCTGAATTTAAATCTAACATAAATCTCCCCAAATTAAATGAGAACATAAGATACTGCACTAATTATGTGTTTTTCCATGCCATCTCCTAACAAGGGAGGAAATAATTGGATTAATGAGGCAGAGAGTGTAAATAAGTACAGAAAAGCTGCTACATAAAAACTTGACTCCAGCTGTTGGAAGCATTCCTGAGCCAATGCCAAGGCTTTTCTGGAACCCATCTCCAGGGCACACAGATCTCTTGAAAGTCAATAATTGAAAACCTTTTGGTCTGTTGGCTAAATTTACTAAAAGTGAACTTCCCTGTCCTGGGTTTTACAGCTGCTTTTGAGATGCTCAGAGAAAGTTTAAGAAGTATCATGGCTGTTGTGAGTGGTACTGTCAAGAAATGAGTGACCATTCCTTTGAAGAATTAAAGCTACCCATTCCTTCTACACAGAATTCATCTGTCCTCCCTACTTATAACCTAAACCATACTGTGATACAGTCAGTAACAGCAAAGATCACTAAAACCCCTAGCCAATGTGAACAGTGTATGTTCTGGAGGAAAGAAACATTTTAAAAATGCATTTTGAAAGCTAAGCATGTTCTTCCTTTCCATACTTGGATCGATGCTTGGGATGTTCTATTATTTGAAATACATGTTGAGCATCTGTGGATTAGAAATTTGGTTAGCAGTCTGTATAATTATTCAGTCAGTCTTTATGCATTTATTGTGTAGCTCTGATGTGCTAGGACATACACTGATTTCCCAGGATTCACAGATGACACGTACACAAAAAATAATTAACGTTCTGGGATATGGTACGTTAGTTAGAAACATCTCTAAGCTTTCCTTTCCCTTTGAGGAAATCACAGTCTAACATGAGGGAGGCAGAATAAAAAAGATAACGCAGGAAAATGTGAGTGTAATCCATTTATTAGCTGATGTCTCTTGACCCTTTAAGATCCCTCAAACCTTATCCCACAATGTTTACAAACTCTGATACTTTCCTTTACATGGGGAAGGGTGCCAGGTAGGTTTGAGTAGCCCTAGTTCCTCTGGCCCTGGCTACCTGCTGCTTCTGAGATAGCCAGGCTAAGAATCATTTTGTTATCTGGGAATATTTTTGTAACAGGTCATCCAGATATGAACTCAGCCTCTGCACTCTATTTCTTGAAAAAGCCCCACTTGTATAAGACAGTTTATTGAAAATTTCTCAGCATAGGAAAAGATGAGTAGGTTTATATGATAACAGCTTGAAAATCTGACCATGTTGTTGTCTGACAAACTAGTTTTCTTAGGATAAAATACAAGATCATAATGCCCGGTGTGATCTGGCTCCATGGGCTTTCAAACCTCTTCCTCACATCACTCTTGCTCTTGACCACTTTGCTCCAGGCACACTGGATTCCTTTCATTTTCTCAAATTTTGTTTTGATTTCAAGAATTTCCCATGTTCTGGCCCCTCTGCTATTCCCCTTCTACTCTTTGCGTGGCTGCCTCCTCTTTCTTAGGTCTTTTGAGATAGCTATCCTGAAGCTCCCTTCTTAAATGGATTACTTATTCTCTCTCACAACACCTTGCTGTTTTTCTTGGCAGCACCTATGCTGTTTTGTCTAAAATTTACTTATTGTGTCACTCAGTTCTGACCTGGATCAGGTGCTCAGTAAGCATGCCTGAATGGGTTAGACTTAAAAGGGAGAGAGCAAGTATCAAGGATGGTGTCAAGGTTTCAGGTTTTGGCACATGGTTAACTGAGCCGACACTGACTGGGTGGAAGAGCAGATTTGTGGGGGCAGATCCTAAGATCTGAAGATACATTCTAGGTCTGAGTACGTTGTATCATCCAGTTTTCTAGGCCTTTGGTATTTTGCCCATATTGTTTTTAAATTTTCCTATTAATCACAACTTCCCTAGTATAATATAATAATGCACCTTTTTTCATTCATAACAGTGACTCATTTGGTTTGCCTGCTGAACTGTATACATACTTCAGAAAACTGAGTTGTCTTTATAGTGTATCTTATTTGGTTTATTGAAAATTTGTTTATCCACCAGCATTAAGTAAACAATTATTAAAACACAAATTATTTCTTACCCTGTACATTCGTTCAAACAAAATTCTAAGTAAGTTTTGACTACTAAGTTATTGGTAAATGTCAAAATCTTCAGGAATTTGATCCTTCATAGAGTAGATATTATTTGATCACAAAGCATTCAGTAATTCTGGCTTTGAGAACACATAGCAAAGATGTCTTAGCCCAATACTTCTCTTTGAAATCACCTTAAAGAGAAATAGAAACAAACATTTTGTAAATAAAGCTAGAAGTTTTATATAACCCAAAATCCCATATAAAGAAGGGCTGCTGAATGTAGTAATCAGATGGGGATTTGGATGTGATATCAAGACGTGATGGATGTGAGAGAACTCCGTTTTCCACTGAAGTGATACACACCAAAGGGCAAAATTAACAGTCACTTTTGAAGAACTGGCGGACCAAGTAGGATTCATAACAGGCATGGAATTATGCTTCCATAGTAGGAAATCTTTTAATACCACAAAAGAAACATTATATCATCATGTTGCAGGTGCTGGAAACCCATTTGATTTAAAAAAAAAAAAAACACTGTTAAAATATGAATTGGAAGATAGCTCTTTAACAAATCTTTAATAGATTTCTATCAGTCTATGTATATCATTTAACCCCAAAATTAACATTATTCTGTAAAGAGAAAATACTAGATGACTTTTTCATTGTATCAGTAATGAGCAACAACTATCATTGTTATTTAGCATGGTAACATGGTTCTAGAATTCCTACATGTATGTATTTATATATAATAGTGTATGTATATTGATTTGTATATATGTAATACAGAGGGCTAAATCCACTTTATAAAATATAAGGCTAATATGTTAATAAATATTAAGAGTTAAGGGGTTGGGGTTGTGACTCAGTGGTAGAGCACTTGCCTGGCACATATGAGGTACTGGGTTTGATTCTCAGCACCACATAAAATAAAGGTATTTTTAAAAAAAGAATTAAGACTATGTAAGTATAAAAACTTCTTACATATAAATATAAAGATTTCTAAATGTAGTTGAGCTCCTATAAATCAATATAATAAAAGAAAATGGACAGGACAAAAAAATTCAATGAGAAAATTCAGGGAACTGATAAATATTTGAAAAAATATTAAATCTTACTGATTAAAAAGAAATAGAGGGCTGGGGTTGTGGCTCGGCCGTAGAGCACTTGCCTAGCATGTGGGAGGCACAAGGTTCAATCCTCAGCACCACATAAAAATAAATAAATAAAACTATTGTGTGCAACTACAACTAAAAAAAGTTTTTAAAAAAAGAAATGGAAAATAAGTCAAGGAATAGTTCGTCAATTAAATAAGCAAATATTAAACAGTTTGGTAATGCATTATTAACTGGAGAGGTGATTAAACTAGTACTCATATAGTTTTTTTTTTTTTTTAAGATGTTGATGGGTCTTTATTTTTTTCATTTATTTATATATAGTGCTGAGACTTGAACCCAGTGCCTTGCACATGCTAGGCAAGCGCTCTATCACTGAACCACAACCCTAGCCCTAATACTCATATCTTATAAGAGTATAAATTACAGTGCAATAACAGTATAGCAGTTCTACTTTCAGAAATTCATTCTGTATATGTATTTACACATGTATGGGAGCTTTTATGTACAGTTACAACATTGTTTGTAATAGTAACTGATGGAAATAATGCAAATGCATCTCTGCAGGGAATTAATAAGTTGGATGAATGTATTATGGCATATCCATATAAAATACTGTGGAGCTATCTATAATACATTGTTAATGGTAAAAGCAAAGTGTAAAATAGGATGCATAGTATATTTATTTCTCCATCTTGAAAGAAAAAGATGAACCTAAAATTTGTACCCAATCAGTTAGTAATATTGAGTGCAGAGGGAAACAGTAACAGAAGTTGATCTGGAAGGGTAACTAACTTACCCTCCTCTCTGTGCCCATTTGTCCCTTTTAGACTACTGTACCAGAAGCTTCTATTGCCCATTTGCTTATTTATTGGTGTTGGGGATTGAATATTCGTTAATTAAAATCAAATGCATATTGGTCCATATTTTTAAAAAATAATCTTAATTTCTATGAACATGTAGATGATATTCTAGTGAATGACATATTGAAATGTGAAAATTAATTCTAGGTGGATGGCAAATCAAAATGTGGAAAGTAAAACAGTTAAAGCTTTTGGAAGAAATAGAAGATCTTTCATGACCTTGGAATAAACAATATATATATATATATATATATATATATATATATATATATATATATATATATAATATGTTATATATACATATATATATCTACCAACAAATCGGACTACGTTAAGAACTGTTGTTCATTAAAAGTCACAATTATTATGAATGTAATGCACTCCACTATTGTCATGTATATAAGAAATAATAATAATTTTAAAAAGACACAATTAAAGTAAAAAAGCAAGACACTGCAGAATATATTTGAAAGCCATATATCTAAGAAAGACTCATAACCAAACAAAGTAAGCAAAGTAAGCAAAAAGCAATCTAATAGAAAAATAGGCTAACGACTTGGAACAGGCACTTCACAAAATAGGCTATCCAAATGGCCAGTAAATATATGAAGAGGTGTTCAACATCATTAGTCATCAGGGAAATAAAAATTTAAACCACAATGCAATACCACTACACACCCACCAGAATGGATAAAATAAAAAGACTGACATTTTTTAGCATTGTTGAAGATGTGGAGCAACCTGAACTCACATAGTCATGGTGGGAAAAGTAAACTGGCACAACCAATGGAATATTGGTTTTTGGTACCTGCTAAGGCTGAGGATATTATTGCTTATAACTCAGAATTTCCACTTCCTAAATATATACCCCACAGAAATGAGGGCAGAGGATCACCAAAAGATCCCTACTAGAATGTTCATAGCAGTTTTATTAGAAATAAGCCCCAAACTGAAAATGAATAAAACATAATGTACAACAGCATGGAAAATAAATGGTGATAAACTCATGCAATGGAATGTTACACTGCAATGAGTATATGTTGCCTGCAGATACACAGCAGTGAGAGTGAAGCTCACAAGCACAAGGTTGGGCAAAAGAAGCCTCCTAAGATCCATTCACATGTGCTATGGTAATAGTCCAAACAAACCTGTGATGTTTAAAGTCAGAATAGCCATTTTCTTGGTGCAAGGGAAAGACTGGAAGAAAAAAAGGCTTCTGGGGTGCTGGTAATATTCTTTTTGTTGATTCAATTCCTGAATTCACAGGTGTATTCATTTGTTAAAACAAATCACATGCTCTTAATGACTAGTCTGCTGTATTATGTGTATGTTACACCCAATAAAAAGTTTTTTAAAAGGAATGGATCTGAAGATTTTCTAAAAGTAGAGGTACATGCAAGATAATGGTAATAGTTGTATATTTTATTATCAGTTTTCTCTGATCTTGTTTGATTGTGTTATTAGCTAAAAAATTACCCTTTTACTTGATTTTTAAAACCATTTCCTTGCCCTTATTCATGTAAAATGAATAGGGTAGCTTTGCCCTTCTAGCCTCTCATACATTCCAAGCTCTTGGGAAAGACTTAAAATAGTGTAATATTTCCTAATCTGATTGAGGGCCAGTAGAAAGGAGGTAAAGTCATGACCAAAAGGCCAGGCTAAGGATGAATAGAAGAGGTGTGAATGTGTCCATCAATTCTGAGTGGGTTGGCTCAGTGCAATAAATGTGGAAGAGAGGCAGAAGTGGGACAGCTGGCTGCCACACCAGGGTACCGTCACACGTGATGCCCACACTCCAGCCCCTTCCATATCTCATTTCAGCAGACCCACCAATACTGCTTAATTATTTCCAATAACCTTCGACACTTTTATATCACTCACTCATTTTTAAATTGACACCCAAAGATTTTCAGCATGTTTATTTTTGTAAAGAGTAAGTAGAAATTATTGAATATTTTATTAAATGAAAATGAAGATTAAGCGTAAGTAGTCAGTCTCTCATAAGATTTGGTAATAGTTATTAAGTACCTTGTGAATTAAAGCACAATCAATCTGAAATAAATAAATAAAATTTTAAGCCTCTTCATTATATTGATCATTTGGTAGTTGTATAGAATATTCCAGTTTTACCCTGCCTCTCCTATAAAGCCTCTTCAGATGTCCTGAATTCAGAGCACCTCAATTCAGGCCCCACACCCAATATCTAATGGCAGATTTCATCTATATCACAATCTGTGTAAGACAGAGGACAGGAAATGCTAGGAGTTTAATCATTGATATATAAATTATGCTTCGCTTCTCAAAAGTCTTTGATACCCCACAGCACGGAAGATTTAGGGTTGCAATGACAACAAGCTCAGACTCTTAGATAAGTAAGTTTTAGAAAAGATCCCATGTGAAAGTTGAGGAACTGGAAATTTTTTCTTTAAAGTTGTCTGTGAATGTTTATTTCTTAGAAAGTCTTTGCTTGAAGTTTGAAAACTGCTGTGATAGATATTTGAACAAGGAGCCAAAATAAACAATGTGCTGGCCCCTTTGGCTTTACATATAAATAGTCAAGGAAGCTAGCTGGTGAAAGGTTACATTCAACCTGTGGCTTCCATGTTTTTGATGGAAAGATGAGTGGCTTTATTTTTGATATGCCATTTTTTTCCAGTTGAAATTATTTATATAAGTGAAACAAATTCATTGAAGCAAAAAGTATGCTTTTGTATATTTGAATTTTAATTCTCTCTCTCTCTCTCTCTTTTTGTTAGATAGACACATTTATTTATTTTTATGTGGTACTAAGGCTTGAACCCAGTGCCTCATACATGCTAGGCAAGCACTCTACCACTGAGCTACAACCGTAGCCCCTAGTTGACAATTCTTATTTAATTCTCCTTTTTTTTTATAGTCATGAAGCTTTCCTCCAAAATGCTAAATGTTTTTAAATCATTCATTACAAACCACTCTGCAGTTATGTACTGAATGAATACTTACATTTTACCTGAATTGCTATAGAAGAGCAAGTATCAAATGCCCATAAAAGATATTGAGTCATTTTTAAATACATATTTCTAATCATGTGTTAAAATAACAAATTCGGGTATTTTAGTTTAATTCCATAAAATGGAACCAGGAAAACATCTGGTTTCACAAATGAAGTGATAATCATCAGAATGAATGGATCAATTCTCATGGGGCCCACACATACTGCATAGGAAAAATAGCACATTTCTGTTCCCTGTTTTTCCCAAAAAGAAGGCTACCTCTAATCTCACTGTTGCCTCAAACCTTCACAAACAACTGTGCCAGTGACACAAGAAATTCACTTTGTAATGGGTTATATTCTTGTGTAGTACATTTGTGAAACTGAAGTTGGCTTTTATACTGTGACAGGCATGTAAATGGCGTTATATCAGTGATCTCTGTACAATTGATTCCTTCTTTTCCCTTTTCATTATAAAAGGAAACTTTATTTCAGAGTAGAAAGTGCATTGTCTGAACTCATCAACACCCTCTCTATCCCTCCCCTCCCCAATTTGTTGCAGACCAGGATGAAAGAGCAGCTGAGCTCAGCAGGGAGCAGAATGAGAAAACCATCCGGAGCACTCAGACTGCGCTCCGCAATTTCCGTGAGTTCCTCATCTCCAAGTACCCTTCTGAAACAAGAGAGATTTATGTCATCCCTTGCAAGGAGTTGGATGCCTACCTTGCCTCTTTCTTTGTTGATGCCAGGCAGAAGGATGGGTCTGAGTATGAACCCAACAGCTTGGCGAATTACCAGTGTGGGCTGGAACGGTACTTAAAAGAACACAGGTATGGCTACAGTATCACCAGGGATAAAGAATTCAAGCGTTCCCAGGAGGCCCTCAAACAGAAGCAGATTGAACTCCGCTGCAAAGGAAAAGGAAATAAGCCACACAAGTCCATGAAGCTCACCTTTGCTGATGAGCTCATACTGCGGAAAAGAGGACTGCTAAGCCGATATAACCCTGAGGGTCTCCTCAACCTGGTCTGGCTTAATAATACAAAAGCTTTTGGTCACTGCACAGGCTTCCATGGATCTACCTTGAAATGGGGTGATATCCGGCTCCGAGTAACAGAAACAGGACTGGAGTACTTGGAGTGGATGGGTCAAGACACTGGTGATCTGAATGCCAAAACCAAGAGAGGGGGAACAGATTCGCGGGTGTATGCCACCCAGCATGCCCCACAGACCTGCCCTGTACAGGACTATAAAGAGTATGCCCAGAGGCGGCCCCCTGCCATGCGCTACGAGGATGCCCCTTTCTACTTGTCCATCAAGCCAGTTGTGAACTTGGCGGCTCTACATTGGTACAACTGCCAGGCCCTTGGCAAGAATAAGCTGGCCAAGATGGTGAAGACCATGTGTGAGAAGGGCAACATCCCCGGGCGGAAAACCAACTTCAGTGTGTATCAGAGCTGCAGCACCTTGTCTGAGGCCCAGAGCAACCAGCTGGTGCTTATCTGTAACAACCTCAGCCAGCAGGCCGCCCAGTCAGTGGCTGGGCATTCCAACAGCGGCAATTTCATCGTCTCTGCCTCTTATGACTCTTCCTCAGACACTGCTTGACCCAGGTGGCCTCAAGACCCCAATTTGGTTTCTGTGTCCCAAGAGACTGATTATACACTGTTTCTCATTCCCTTTCCTCTGCCCTCAGTGTTAACTTTATAAAAATATAAATATATAATATATTTTTCTTTTTACAAATAAGCCAATGGAGATAGTTTAGTATTCCTAACATAGTATTTATAGGCTTAAGACAAATAAATGTACTTGTGGGTGATTACATGTAATTACTGTTACAGACTTTACAAAACCATAGTGGTTCTCAGGCAGTACTGAGTAGAGAAAGAATTCCGTTTTAAAAAAAACTGTTAGAAACGGTCATCATAGACACTGTGTCCTTAACTCCTGCTTTTTCTTCTTACCCATCTCTCACTTTTATTAGTCTCCTTCAGAAATGACTTTATATTTTTAATTCTTAAAATTCTGTATTAATCATGGAGAAGAGAACACTAACTTTACTGCTCACACAATGTATTCAGCCAGATAGAATGTGAGTGGTATAAACCTGACATCAAATTATTTACCCATTCTTTTTTAACTTAATTAGAATTTTAGGTCCTGTGCCTCATTTTTTTACAGTGTAGGAAAATGCACATATTTAACTTTTCTTAGGGGTAAAAGGGAGTAAAAGAAGGAATAAAGGTGCCATTCTTTTTGGAAGATATGTAATTTTTAAATAATATGCAAACTAATATTGTGGCAAAAAAAAAAAAAAAAAAGACTGTTACATAGCTCATTTTTACTGGTTTGCTTGAACACAGTTAGAAATTTTTTTGGCCCTAAGAAATTAGTATAAATGAAGTTTGATTATCAGATTTACAAGAAACTTAGAACTACCAAAAGTTTGAAAATTATCCCAGGCATGAGATTGTATATCAAACATGAAGAGAAGGAAGAAAACACAAGTCTTAATAAAAATCTAAAAGTACTAGTCAAGATAACAACAACAATAAACCTCATCCTCTTCAAAGCTCAAATCTCATGAATTATTTATTTATAAGTATTAAACTTCAGTCTCTGCAGTTGAGATCAAAGGAATATTGACACTCATTTTAAGTAACAATGTTTTATTACTAGGTTTAGCAGATTCAAAGCATTCTTGAAAATGTAGAAGTTTCTTCTACAGTAAATATAAATATCTGTAATATCTTGCAATAATTGTAACAACAATAATAATTTTGGCCAAAATTTTTTTTTATGTTTTTTTCCCAAGGTCTCTTTTCAAGTTTTGAAAGCTGGATGTGATGAATTATTAGTTAAGATGCTTCAGAAAATAAACTAAAGTGTAGACATTAGAACCACAATAAAGGTGAGCTAGGTTCCTCTTCTGTATAATCATTAGCATACTTCCAAATCTTGGTTGGTTGGATCTGAGCATTCTATTGGGAGGTGTTTGTTCTTCAGGGCAACCTCATATTTCACATTATCTAGGAAGGTATGTGGCATTTTATGTGTTAATTTATTGTACAACCAGGACAGATTTCCCTCTGATATTACTTTGCTAAGTTGTCACAGAGCTCAGCTTTCCCTGGTTGGCAGCTTTTTCCAACTCAAAGTCAGAAGTACATAAAGATGCCTTCCTCTGAGCTGTGACCCATATTTGGTGCAGAAGTTGGAAGTCTGCTGTGGCTTTGTGTAGTGGGATTAACTTCATTTTCATGACTATTCCTCCAACCAACGGAGAGGCATCCTTTTGTACATTCAGAAAGAGGAAAAAAGGGAGAGGATATTTCTGTACACGTTATCACATTATTGTAGTCTTTCCAACAACTTTGAAAAGAAAATGAGCTATCTGGGTCCATTTTATGGTGAGATTATAAGTCAGCCAGATCATAGCCAAGGAAGCTGGTGTTGGTCATCTCACTGCAGAGCCACTTCTCATCACCTTTTTCAGTACCAGTTTGTAATTAGTTTTTAGTGATGTGAACCACAAACAGGGACAGTGTCTTTCCATCTATAAAGGCTGTCTCAGTGAGTTTTCATGGCAGCACACTCTGTCCTCTCCCTCCACCCAAGTTCATTTTAAACCAGCACCTCTTTCTCAGTTCTCTTTAGAAAACCTTCCTCCTCTCCTCATTCTAGAACTAGTCTATAAGTGTACAAGACAGCTTACTTTAAGGGAACTCTTTATTAAATAAGGTTATTTTTATATGAGCTTCCTCTCTTCTTTTTAAAAAGGTTTCTATAAAACACTTAATGTTATTGTATTTTACCTTTTTGTGGACATAGTTTCTAAATTCTTGACATGTTTTTGGTGCTGGGGATAGAACTCAGGGCCCCATGTATGGTAGGGCAAGCCCTCTACTACTGAGCTACACTCCCAGCCTCTTGATATGTTTTTAATAGCAAAGTAAGTTTATCTTGAGGAAGAAGGCTAGTCGGAATGCACTGAGAAATCAGAACTAGAAAATGTGTAGTCTTTATTTGTGTTTGTTGAGGTGGTAAAATGAAAATCTGTCCTGCTTAATCGTGTTGCATTTTTATTTAGGCAAACACAATTAAATTGAGAATTATTTTTCATTATATTTTGCAGTGATAATTCAAACCAAATAGGAACATTTTGACATTTAGATTCAGAAAACTGTTTTCTGAAGAATGGCTTAGAGAAAGTGCTAGCCAAATTATAATGTCTCTTTAAGTTGATTAAATTTGGAAACAATGTGCAACTACCTCAGTTTTTTTTTTTTTTTTTTTTTTTTTTTTTTCCTGTTCTGCAGGGGATCAAATTTGGCCTCACACATGCTAGGTAAGCACTCTGCTGCTGAGCTACATCCCCAGCCCCTGTACTTTTATCTAAACAGTACTATGGACATACCACAGCCATATTCCATTTTTATTATTCAGAATTTTAATTAAAAAAAATTCACACTGTGGCAGAGATGGATGCCAAAATTTTACTGTACTCTAGAAAAAATTCAACAGTGCGGATGGTGTTCAATATAACTGAATGTGCTGCCCTCCCTTGGACAGTCCTGATTTATATGGAAACAAAACAATTTTTGCAAAATTTACACTTTTAAGATCAGTGTAGTGTCAGTAAGAAATTCTCTAATGCCATATGACTGGAAGTTTTGCATTGTCTTTAACAAAAAAACTATGAACCTATTATACATCAGCATTAGGATTACAGTGTTACATAATTCAGTCTCTATATTGTTCATTTAAGTGAAAACCATGGATGTTAGCAATTTTTTAAAAAAATCAGGATATTTGAAAAGACTAGAGATGCCTAGGTTATTTATTTAAGACAACTTATTTTTTTAAAAAATACTTTTTTAGTTGCAGATGGACACAATACCTTTATTTTGTTTATTTATTTTTATGTGGTGCTAAGGATTGGTTCCAGTGCCTCACACGTACTAAGCAAGTGCTCTCCCACTGAGCTACCACCACCCGAGCCCCATAAGACAGCTTATTCTTAGGATTCCATTTATTATGGCTATTAGGGCTGGTATGAACATATTTCATAAATATATATCTACTCTTAAAAATATTTATTTTATATTTATTTTCCTTGTTTCTCCACTCTCCTTGTGTTGAGTCACTACCTGATCTACAAAAGAATGGGCTGAAAAGTTCCTGGCAAAGATCAGATCTCTTTGGTTTTTCAGATCATTGTTAAGCTGAAACTTGGTGGCTTTAACTTGTCTAAGTCATGGCTTAGCTGCTTCCTGATTCCATTAAAGCAGTGACTTAACGAGATGAAAATGTATAGTCACGTAAGCTAATTTTTTTGGATAGATATCTAGACACTGGGAGTGGTGCAGAGATGTATAAGGTAGTTTCTGCTCTCATAGAATTTATAAAAGACACTGTGATGAAAAGCTCGTTTTTGAGAGCCCAGCAAAAACTTATGTGATGACACTATTTTGGATTTTCTTCCTAACTGTTCTCCTGCAGTTTCTCCATTATTTATTTATTGAGTATGTTGCTTTGCTTTATCTTATATAATACTGCTTTGAATGTCATGTGGGGAATGTTCCTTAGAACTTGTTTTAAAAATCAAGGTGAAGCCATTTCTATTACCATCCATGATTTTCATATAGGTACCCATATACATAGGAATGTACAGATCTGTCATCAAAGACTATCACTTATTATGCACTTACAATGGGCCCTTGTGCTCAGTGCTTTTGTAAGTTGTTTTCTTAATTCTTACAAAAAAATCCCTTTAGGTAAGTTATCTCACATATGTAAATGAAGAAACAGGAGACGTCAAATGGATTGCACATGTCACGGTTAATGCATAAGAGCATCAGTATCTGAAACTAGATCCAGATTCTGTTAAACCTGTGCTTTTCTGGTATAACTGCTTGTTCAAGAAGTGATTTGCTGTGCTTCCATAGTAGACCCTTTGAAATGATAATTGTAAATGAGATCTCTTGTGTAATAAAATCACTATCCATTTAACTCTGAATTGATTAAGATCAGTGCTATCACCTAGCATGTTTATTAGCACAGCAGTATTTAGGTCCCATCATTGTACTTGAGATGAGACCCTCAACAGAGTTTGTTTCCTCCTTTGCCACAAGTAGAGAACAGAAGTTTGTGTCACTCTTTAAAGAATACTTAACTTTGTCCTGGAGGTGTGTATGTGCACAAGGAATGGTGTGTTTAAGTGAATAATTTATTTTTACCCCCAAGTCAAGTCAAAAAACCAATTTCAAGAGAAATCCTATAATTCAGACAGAGAAGGGGGTAGGTTCTAGGTTGAGGCACCTTTCTTAGGCCCATAAGTTAGTAGTGTCATTAAGTAGATACTAAATAGTGGTTGCCAGTCTACTGGGGAGGTTGGTCTCACCTGCAGATTTGTTGCCAGAAAATTAACAGTATTAAGTAGAGTGTTTTGTTGTTTTTGTTCTCTAATGAATTATGATTACTAGAGCAGAATGCTTTCTGAGGAAAAAGTAACTTATGGTCCTTATGTTCCCAGAATTAGAGATAGACTATGAACTCATTCAGATTTCTTTTTCATTTGATTATATCCACAATTTAATATGACAGAAACACTTCTAATTTTACCCAGCCTACTTCTGACTGGTTTTCGTTATCTAAAGGAAAGGTGTATTTTGATTTTCCTAGTCTCTAGCCAAAATAAAGTTATACATAGCATCTATAAATATAAACTAGCATATAATCAAGAAAACAAATTTCCAAACCTAGAGGAAAAATTGAGGTGAATAGATGATAATTTATTGCAGTAGGATTTTAAAAAAATGTTTTGTAGTTGTAGATGGACAGAAGCCTTTATTTTATTTGTTTCTTTCTATGTGGTCTTTTTATGTAGTTTCTTTTTAAGGATTGAACCCAGTGCCGCACACATGCTAGGAAAGCACTCTCTCACTGAGCTACAGCCCCAACCCTATAGTAGGATATTTTTTTAGAGGTCCATTCATTTGAAAGAAGACATAGGGGACTAGGTTTGTAGCTCAGTGGTAGAGCACTTGCCTGGCACGTGTGAGGCACTGAGTTTGATCCTCAGCACCACATAAAAATAAATTAAAAAGGCATTGTGTCCATCTACAACTAAATTTTTTTTCAATGCTAATTATTAAAATGTCATGGGAGATATAACTCAGTGATAGAATGTGTGCTGAAGGCCCTGGGTTCAATCCCCACCATCGCAAACACTCCCCCTCCCCCCAAAAAAAAAAAAGTAGTTATAAATACTATAGAATTATGAAGTTCTCTCGCTCTTAGTTTTTTTTTTTTTTTTGGTACCATTTTGCATTCCACTTTTTTGGAGTATGTGCAGTACCGAGGGTTGAAATCTGGGACACTCGACCACTGAGCCGCCTCCCCAGCCCTATTTTGTATTTTGTTTATAGACAGGGTCTAACTGAGTTGCTTAGTGCCTCACTGTTGCTGAGGCTGGCTTTGAATTCACTATCCTCCTGACTTAGCCTCCCGCATGCTGGGATTTCAGGCGTGTGTCACCACGCCCAGCTCCCTCAGTGTTTAATAAATTTTCCCAAATAGAATTTCTTTGCACAAGATAATATCTCTGCACATCTACCACAGATAGATATGTTGCAGATAGATCACTGGCAAAGGCATAATTTCTTTCCTTTTTCTCTCTCTCTTTTTTTAATGGTACTGTGGTTGAACCCACATACTAGGCAAGCACTCTACCACTGAGCTACATCCCCAGCCCCTTTATTAAAAATTTTACTTCAAAACAGGGACTTGCTGAGTTACCAATGCTGGCCTTGAACTTGTGATCCCTATGTTTCAGCCCCCTGAAAAGCCTGGGTTATATGTGTGTACCTTTGCACCCAGCCCCAATTTTTGTTTGTGTTTCCTTTAATTCATGGTATTCAAACATTGCTTTTCTCCCCACTTCCCTCTGATTGAGATTATGTGAGTGCATAGCTTTTCATAAGGCAAAGTGATAGAGCTAGAATAATTTTAGAGATCCTTACCAGTAAATAGAGCTGAGATAAAGAAGTCCTCAGCAGATATCATCCTTTTGATGGCTAGTGTATTTCTAGTGATATAACAGTAGAAAGGGGCATGCTCCCGGGAAACTACCAACAACTCTGATTTCACTCTTCTGAAGAGAAAAAGAAGATAGAATTTCTCATAATCCACCCTGTTTGTAAATTGACCAAGTGGGCCTTCTAAACTGAACAAAGGGCCTGATTTGGTATTGAACTTTGTGTTACTTTTTAAGAGATAGCATTTTCATATATTAAATTGAGTTTTTATGTATGCCATGTCATTACCCAAATGTACCATGTCATTATCCATTAGAATCAGAGTTATTAATTAGGTCAGAGTCCTAATTTGACTAGAATATTAATTGGGTCAGAGTATGAATGTGAACCATTGTCTTTTTGTTGAATTATAATCATACAGGCTAGCCCTGGAAAGGACCCACGAGTCATACAGCCCAGTGGTTTTTGATGCTACCATGTCCTCTGGGGTGGGGGGCAAGGAGATGGGAACAACAAAGAGGACACAGCCTCAAATGCCCACCCCACCTGAATTCTCCTGTTCTCTATGCTCCGGCCTTCTTTGAGGCTCACTAAACTGAATTAGCTGTGCCTACCTTTATTAGGTATTCTGCAGGTGTGTTGACTAGAAAATAAGTTTGGAAACAGCTCTAGAGAGAAGAGATGAATGCCCAGATGCTCACACATTCTTAGGATTAGAGCCAAGACTGGCACCCAGGCTTCCTGACTTCTTTTTTTTTTTTTTTTTTTTTTTTTTTCTGACTTCTTATCTACTGAGTATTTAGGGAAGAAGAGGAATCCTACATGGAAGTTAACCTCGAATTGGAAAAGAGTATCTTGTTTTCCAAGTTTTAGTTTTTTAAACCCTCAAATTTTTATTAGAAGTAGTGTTTTATCTTTGTTTTAGCAGTTTCTCATTGTAAAATTTGTTGGATGATCTCTAATATAAGAGTTTCTTTTATTCTAACGTATATCTCAGCCTACCTCATTTATATTTAACTTTCAGTTATGAAGGGGAAACAAATGATCCATGGTCTTAAAGTATTTGAATTCTAATGACAGATTATGATCTAAAAAGTAAATTTCTGTTTAATTTGGTATTCATTTAGATATTCAGTTACATAGTATCTATATAATTGGTTTGGGATGCAATCTACAATGTCCTCTTAGTTGATAGGAAGTTTCTAAAAACCATACTTGAAGGTTTGGGATATATCCTCAGTCAGGAGGATGACAATTCTATTAACATTATTAGGATATTTATTTAGAGATAGGAGAAGGAAACAATGGTAGCCAATGAAAGAAGCCCATAGCAGGAAGAAGTAGAAATATTTCTCTTATTGTCTTGCTTTCTCTTCTGAAAAACAATTCAAGCATAAATATAATAATGTTTATAAATTTTTAACTTATAAATTATATTCACCAGATCATAGTGGGAAAAAAGGTCAAATTCTTTTAAAGACAATATATTGTCTTTTTGCAAAATATTACATTTTGCCAGACATCTAATGTTTGTCATGGTATTAGACTGGACTTGACATTTTTACCATTATGCATTCATCTCAATGAGAGCTTTGAAAATGCTTTGGCATAATCTATTTGTGGTAAGAAAAATTAAGACAACATCAGCAATACAGAACCCTAACAGTAATTGTGCTTACAATATTTTAGTGATTTTTATGCCTTTTTATTTTCTGTAATTCTTAGATTTTATAAATCAAATACTTAGTATAATTTCACTAGAAGTTAATTTATAATTGATTATTTATACTGGATGAAGTAGCAGGTCCATGTTTAGTATTGATCCACTCAGATTACCTGAACTTTTATATCTACAATCCATTAGATTACAGCTTTTTAAATAGCATTTATAACTAAAGAACTTTTGTTTTATAAAGTACTTGTTACAAAAAAAAAAAAAATATCTTGCCAAAAACCATTACAACTTCTATGCATTGTGAAATATTCAGTGATGTCACTGTTGAGGTTCAGCATGTTGTTATAGGTGCTCTTTCAGATGTATGTTTATAGTGTTTATGTGGAATTGTTCTCCATTGCTGCTATCATATATTGTAGTTAACCTGAATAACTGTTAAAAGGCTGTGCCGGTCAACATTTGTATGTGTGACTTGAGAAAGTTTGTACTTTGTTGTTCAATATTTCAAGCCAGCAGTTAGTAACCTCTATGGAAGGAAATATTGTAGTTGTCAAGTGGTGCCAAACTTGAAAATCTTGTTTCCTGTGTGTCATTCCAGGATGGGTCAGCTTTTCTTCTATATTTTCCCAGTTCTTTGAAAGTGAAACATTTGCTAAAAGAAAAAGAAAGCAAAAATTATGAACTTTTCCACTACTCTCTCCCCTAGAGTTTTAAATACTTTTTTCTTCTTCAGATACTTGAGCCCCTTACAGAAAAATACAGTAGAATGACATGGAGCAGCATAATTTGCCTTGATCTAGACATTTTTAGGCCACACAGTAAAACAGCACAAGACTGTGAGGTGCATACATTATCTTAGTTATCATGATTTATTGTTTGAATTACATTTAATAAGGGTATTTAGTAATTTTCTTTATAAGGGACCATTGAAACCTCACAGTTCCCAAATGCTGACTTTTACATTCAGTACCTGCATAGGCATGTTTAATGTTTGGTTGCCTTGTGACCTCAGGATCTTTTCATGCCCCCCTGTCTAGTTGGTGGTTCTTCCTAGTGTTTCTGTGTTGCCTCAATAGTTCCAAACAAACTAGAAGTTGAAAGAGAAGTGTTTCAACAGATTATCTCTACTGTATTTTGTTAATTAAACATAGGGAAACTATCATTATACTTTTATTTATACTCTTAAAATGGAGGAGAAACCATCATAAAATATTAAAAGAAAACTGCTTCCTAAAACTCTTTTTGCACCAATATGCCAAAACTCTTCCCTTAGCAGGGTTTCCTTCTGTCATTTCAATGGGTTTGTAATTGCAAGAGTTCTTTAATCAAAGGATAATCTCCTGAATTATATAGAGGCTTTTTGTGTGGCTGTCAGATACATAGCAACAGCCAGTGCTGTATTTGGAAGCATTGCTGCTGAAATTACTGATTTAATTCTCAGAATATTAAAAGTAATTCATCAAATTCCCCACCACTTCTTTTTTTAGAGGTAAAGAAAGGCAAATTTTAACTTAGAGCCTTTCCTCTAGAATATGCTTTAAACATTTGCCTCAATAAGATGATAAAGCAATAAAAAGAATTCAATCATGTGTAGTCTAAAGAAGCACTGCCTTTGCCCATTGGTATCCATCATACAAAAGTGTTTCTTGATTCCTACATCCAGGATTTTCAAGCAAAACCTTTGTATCAAGAATTCCTTTTGCATTTTGAACACCAAAGTTTCCGGCATTATTATATCCTGATGATCATCTACTGGATAGCAGTGAGCACATGTGTTTGATCCTGCTCTTGGATTTATTTCCCACCTTTGGGTCTTTATATTTTGTATTATCTGTCCTGAGACCCTTATGCCTAGAGCAGTTTTAAACCAAATAATATATAAGTTTATTATGTTTTTAATTTGTAGACTTTGCATCTTCCCATGACTTTAAACATTTTCAGTGGTAAATTTAGACATAAATTTGCCAGATTAACCCAAGTAATAGTTTGTACTTTATGTTATAATATGAAAATGAACTATAATTCCATAGGCCTGAAATCTGGTGAGAGAATGACTGGATGACATTGGATTCAACAGAATTACTATGTGAGGGTCATCTTTCTGTTAAAATGAAAAACTAAAATGAGTTGGTAGAATCAACACTGTATTCAACTTTGATGAGTTCTTTTTTCTTATAAATCATAAGAATGTATTTAGGATACATTTACTTTCCCCAAGTTAGTAGATTGTTATTTTTCTATGTATTTTCTGGCCACTTAGCTTTTAACTGACTTATGTGAAGAAAAGCAAGTGTGTCGTTTTCACTTAAGTCATATTTTTAAACTTTAAAAAGCTGCTACAATTATAATTTGTGAAAAGAAGAGAAAGGTGAATTGAAATAGAAGGAAATTTCTTTGACTATGTTAAGGTGTGTGACCGTGATGCTCTTGGAAATTTCTTTGAATATGTTAAGGTGTGGACCGTGACCCTCTGCAGATGATACGTGTTAATAATATAGATGCTTCCTCACTAAGAGTGTGTACTATTGGTTTCATTTTTATTTTGTGGCTCGCTGATCGTTTACACTAAGCTGTTTTTGTCTTTATCAGTTCTCTGGTTTTGCTTTATATTTGTCTGTGTACTTGTGCTGTAAATAAAATTCTAGTTTTGTGTCCCTAAAGTCTGTTCCATTGTATGTATAATGTTTGCTTCTAATGTAGTGTAATTTTCTACTGTTTTCAGTATTTGTTGGTACAGCCTAAAATTTGTGGAAATAGGGAAAGCAATCCAATAAAAATCAGCTAAGATTTGTCAATAATGTCTCTATGATGAGCGCATGCTTTAGTCAGTTATTTTGTTTGTATTTGCATATGATGACCAGTCTTCGTTCATTTAATAAATTGTTTTCTGAAAAGCTGGCTGATTTTTGTAGCTATAGTAAACAATTTTTAAAAACAAGTTAGGGCTGGGGTTGTGGCTTAGTGGCAGAGTGCTTGCCTCCTACCTGTGAGGCACTGGGTTCAATCCTCAGCACCACATAAAAATAAATAAACAAAATAAAGATATTGTGTCCATGTATAACTAGAAAAAAATATTTAAAAAACACAAGTTAAACCATATTTTGAGGGGAAAGAATTGTTGACCTGGTCTGTGTGGGGGGGACCCAGGATGTAGCTGGTGCACACTGAGCCACGTATTCCACGTACTGTGGTGTTATGTCACTGGGGAGGGGCAGTTCTGCTAGGAGAAGTATTTCTGTAGGTGACTGCTCAAGCCCCACCCATGGGTAATAAAATTCTTTAGTAAAGAGTATATCCTGATTTAATTACAGACTTTCAGAGCTCAAGACCTGAAAATCCTACTTATGGAACAGAAAGCTCCACTACAAGCAGCGAACTCCCTGTCCTCTGTGGAGTTCTGTCATTCTTCACCTCTAGTAATCCCTTGTCCGGTACTTTTAAAATAGGTTCACAATTATACCAAACTAAATGGATATTGGATTCTAGACTACCAATTTCAGGAAAACCTTTTTAGACACAATTCTTCATGTTCATTACTTCACCACATTTGACAGTGTTTAAGCAGAATAGGAACTGGTGCTTAGAATAATTATAATCAAATTGGCTAGTTTCAGATATCTTTGTTGTGTCACTAAAATTATTTAATAATAAAAAAAACATGATAAACACCTGAAATGATAATGTTCTCTGTCATAGACAGCAGTTTTGCAGAAATGTAAATCTATCTCATGTCCGAGTAATCCATCCACCTTATACTTCCTTCAAGTGTTCTCACTAATGTTACCTTTCTGAAGCAACCACTCTTCTGACTCTAGCATTGAGTCATTTTATGTTTTTGAATTCTATATGCACCCTTTCAATATACTCTTTGAATATCCCAAATTGAAAGGCTGTTTTTATATAATAATTTAGATTGCATTAAAAATCACAAAACCTTATATTTTTTCATAGTATTTTAACAAGGAGCCCATCTTTAAATATGTTTGTAAGTTATACGTTAAAATGTGACAAATTGTATGTGATAGGGAAAGGATATTAGAATTGAAGTAATATAACCTGCAAATCAGAAATGTTTTCTTTTTTTAAAAAGCTGTAATTTAAATTTATTCGAAATCTCTCTCTTCCCCCCTCCTCCTCTCCCTTCTCCTCCCCACTCCTCCTCTCCCTTCTCCTCCTCTCCCTTCTCCCCCCCTCCTCTCCCTTCTCCCCCCCTCCTTCTTCCCCTCCCTTCCTGCCCCCCCCACTCTTTCTCTTTTTTAACAGTACAGGAATTGATCCCAGGAATGATCTACCACTGAGCTCCATTCCTAACATTTTAAAATAATTTTTGTTTTCTTGAGATGGCATCTTGCTATATTGCCCAGTCTGGCCTCAAATTTGCAATTCTCCTGCCTTAGCCTCCCAAGTAACTGGAATTAGATATGTGCACCTCTGTGCCCAGCTCATTATCGTCTTTTTAAGAGAATTTCATGTGACTAAAATGGTTAATGTGTAAAATACTTAATGTTGGTGATATGTTATTTTAAAAGACAGTTTTTAAAGCTAGGTGCAATGATACATGTCCAAAATTCCAGTGACTAAGAAGTCTACAGCAGGAAGGAGGATCTCAAGTTCAAGGCCAGCCTGGGAAACTGTGGCAACACTGTTACAAAATAAAAGGGCTGGGGGTATAGTTCAGTGGTAGAGTGTACTGGGTTCAATCCCCAGTACTGGGGTGGGAGGAATAATTTTAAAAGCAAACATTGATTTTGGTAGCAGACATTTTCACAGAATGAACTATTGTTTAAAAAAAGTAAGTAAAATCAGCATTTACTTTATTAATGCTTTTACAGTGTTTTAAAAATACTAAAACAAATTTTCAGTGTGAGTAATTTGGCAAATATTAATAAATATAAAATAGGTAATAAAAAAGACAGAACTTATTACCCATCAATAAGACTTTTAACGTTTTGGTGTTTTATTTTAGAACTTTCCCATCTACAAATATACTTCAAAAATTTTTGATTAAGTTGTATTTATTATTTTGTATGTTTATACAAAATTAATATTTGAAAATGGATTATTGTTGCTACATAATTTTTTATTGTACAAATGTGCAATAAAATGTTTTTGTTGCATTGGATTTCTTTCCAGTTTTTCACTTTTATAAAAAATTTAAAAATTATTTTAAGCATACATTTTTGTACATATCTCTGATTAAATTCTTAGGATAAATTTCTAAAAGAATTCTTGGGCCAAATAAAAAAAGCATTTTGTTTTTCCTTCATATTTCCAAAGTTCTAGTGATTTTTATAATGTGCAAAAATAATATCCCCATAATCACTAAAACTGAAAGTCCCTTGGAACTAATTACTAATGTAAGTGTACCCTTCCACATTTTTTTCTCTGCAAATATAAGTAGATCAATTGAATTTTATTTTTCTGATAAAAATGGAATCATGCTGTGCATATTATCTTAAAATGAACTTTACTTTTTAATCATGTATTGTAGACATATTTTCATGTTCACATGTAGAGGATAGCACAGTTTTCAGTTATGATATTTATTGTGACCAAAAAGTTGTAAACATCATATAACATTGGCTAAGAATACAGTTCTCATATCCTGGACAATATTTAGATAGGGACCTTTGTGTATTTTGCCAGTCTGATAAGTGAATTATATCTTGTTTTAATTATAAAGTCTTGACTATTATTAATGTGTTTCATTATTTGTATTTATTCTGTGAAAAATTGCCTGTCAAATCTTGGGCCTATGTTTTACTGAGTTATCTTTTTCTCATTTTTTTTAGAAGCTTTTCATATGTCCTTTGTCACTGATGTTTTATAAGTATTTTCTCCATCTCTATTTATTGCCTTTTAAATTTTGTTCAGTGTGGGATTTTAAAATTTTATGTCATCTGATCCATTCATTTATTTTTTATACTTTCTGGATTGTGTCATGCAGAGAAATGCTTACTTTCATCACTCCCAAAATCATGAAAATCATCTACCTTATGGAAATAGCTTTTTTTTTTTAAAGTGCCATTTAGAAATAACGTTTTTGTGTGTAGTATGAAATGGGAATCTAAATTTGCTTGTTTTTGATTTTCCAACTCAATAGCCAATTATCTTGAGCCATATGTTGAAGAATCCATTTTTCCCCAACAATTTGAATTAGAATCTTTATTATATAACCAATTTGCATATTTACACACCTTTCCTGGACTCTGTTGTAGCATTGATTTGTCTATTTTTTCACCAGCAACTTTTAGTTTAAATTTGCATTCTTCTAGTACATGTTTATATCTTTCAGGGCAGTATATCCCAATTATTTTCAAAATTGCCTTTTTCTTTAATGCATTTACTTTCCTAAATTTAGAATCAACCTGACAACAACAAAAAGGGAGGATTTTTAAATTAGAATTATATTGAATTAAAGATTAGTTAATTCGTTGCGATATCGAGCCTTCCCATCCAGATACATGGTCTAAGTTCATTTACCAGAAATGCATCTTTGATTTTTAAGGATTTTTTACGTTTTCTTGTTGAATTAGAAAAGTATACAAATCATTAGTGTTTTTTTGTTTTTTTTTGTTTTTTTTTGGAGAAGTTCTGAAGATTGAATTCAGGGCTCATGTGTGTTTGGCCAGCACTCTAATATTGAAATATATACCTGGCCCTTCTTTAATTTTATTTTGAGTCAGGGTCTCAATATGTTGTCCAGACTGGCTCAAACCCATGACCTTCTGCCTCCCTCCTAGGTTGCTGAGATTAAGGCATGTACCACTGTGTTTGACATCCTGATTAAATTTTTATGAAGTGAAAACATTGCTGCAACACCACCCTGAGGAAGACACAGAACAGTACCTGAATGCCAGAAGCTTCCCTCTAGTGTTCTCAACTGTTGTTACCTCTCTGAGGCAACCACTGTTCTGACTCCACTATTGAGTCATTTTATGTTTTTTAATTCTATATGGATCCTTTCAATATACTCTTTGGTGTCTGGCTTCTTTTCTTTAATATTATATTGTGGGATTCTTCTATGTTTTTGTATGTAGTTCATTCTGGTAGCCCCCTTCCATCATCATCACTACTGTATAAAAACTACTGTTTTACAATTTCATGTGCATTTTAGACATAGAATAATTTCCACTCTGAGGCTATTTATTATTATGGTTTTATGAACAAACACTCGAACACTCATGCATACATGCTTTATGGTACACATATGTACACACTTGAGTACATCTGTTGAGCATATAATTGGGTGTAGGGGCTACTGGATCACAGAATAGGCATATGTTTGATAGTGCCAATTAATTTCCAAAGTGGTTGCAGATGGTTGTAGAAATTGTAAGAGTGCTGCTCACCAACACTTGATAAGCAAACAGTATTATCTTTCTTAGTTATAACTTACATTAATTAATTTTTTACATTTTGGTGAGTATATTTTAATGTCTCTTTCCTACAATATCAGTAATTTTACATGGGGTCCATTTTTAATGGGACTGTTTTCTGATTTTTCCAATAAATTCACTGCAAATGTCTTTTCCTATCATGTGGCTTGCATTTTCACTTCTTGATGAGGTGTTTTGATCTTTGAATGTCTGCTTTTAGTTTTTCATGCAATCCAATTTATTAATCTTTTTCTTTTGGGATAGTGATTTTGATGTCCTGTTCAAAAACATTTGGCTACTCTGAGATCAAAAGGGTAGTCTCTTATGATTCTTTTGGAAGTTTTTTGTTTTACCATTCACATTTAGTTCATGATCCATTTGAGATTGTTGTTGTTTATGGTATGAAGCAGAGATTCATTTTTCTTGTATTGTTTTGAAGATTTTTGTGTCTGTGTGTATGAACTGAGTTGGCCTATATGTTCTTTTATTTTGTTCTTATATTTTATGGAAAATTATACTGTCTTATAAAAGAAGTTGACTAGTATTTCCTCTCTTTTCACAAGCAGAGAGTTGGAGATTTGGCATTGTTTTTTCCTTAAATGTTAGAAGAATTTACTGGTGAAATTCATCTGAACCTGAAGTTTGCTTTGTGGGTATTTTATTATGGATTTGATTTATTTAATAAATGGAGGTCTATTCAAAGTTTATGTTTCTTGTTTTATTTTGTGAGTTTAGGCTCTTCTAGGTAATTGTCCCATTTATCCAGATTTTCAAATTTATTGGTTCATCATACATTTTTGCTATCTATAGGATCTGTAATGGTAACCCCCTTTTCATTTCTGGTATAATAATTTATTCCCTTCACTCCTTTCATTTTGCTAGTTGTTAATTTTTTTCTTTGTTTGGAGCTGGGGGTGTAGCCCAGTCGCATGCATGAGGACGTGGGTTCAATCCCTAGTACTAGGGGGCAGGGTTTGTGTTAGTCTTAGATTCTTCTCTTGGAATTACTTTTTTTTTTCTTTTTGAGATGGACTCACTCTGTTGCCCAGGCTGATCTTCTGTGCCACAGTTGTCCTCCCTCAGCCTCTTGTGCCCCACTGCCACCAATAGCATTACTTTTTTATTGCAAATTTCTCTCCTATCTCATTGATTTTGGTTCTTAATTGAATTGCCTCTTTCCACTTTTTTGAGTATATTTGTTGTTCTTTTAGTAATTTCTTTATGTGATTCATATTCCACATTCTTAAATCCATGCATTTAATGCCACCAGTTTTAACATGCTGTATTGTCATTACTGATAGTTTGAAATATTTTCTAATCCTGTGGATTTTGGTTTTTGACCCAAAAAAGAGATATTATTATTATATGTACTGTGTTTATATATTCATAGACAATATTATGTAAGTGTATTTTAGATTTCTAGTGTCTTTCTTGTTTTCCTGTTTCTCCTTTTACAGCAGTGGCTGTGTTTGTTTGGTTTGATGTTTGGTTGGGTTTTTTTGTTTTGTTTTGTTTTGTTTTTTTTGCTTGTTTTTAGTTGTTGTTGGACCTTTACTTTATTCATTTATTTTTATGTGGTGCTGAGAATTGAACCCAGTGCTAGGCAAGTACTCCGCCACTGAGCCACAGCACCAGCCTGGCTGTTCTCATTTTAAGGATGGATTATAACTTACAAATCTGATGACATATTTGTTATGTTTTGAAATTTTCTTTGATTTTCTGAATTAACTCTTTTTAGCAGGTTAAGTAGGGAACGTGAGATTAATTGTTCTGCTTATATAGATTGATGACTTCCATACTGTTGATTTCCTCCAATTGCCAGGTGATGTATGTGCACTCACATTTTAAAATTCAAGTCTGGATTGATTGTCATTGGTAGCTGATAGGAATTTCCTTAAACATTGCTAAGGTGGCCACTTGGGCAAAGCTCATTTCTGCAGGTAGTAATTGAGCACAGTGCTCGGCAAGTGGACCTCACCCAGCTGTAACATGGCTGAAGAAGTGCCCACGAGTAGACTTCCCTTAAGGTGTACATACTGGAAACCAGCTGGGAAACTGGGAACTCTGTCAATTTTAGATGCAGGGAAGGTGTCATCTGAAAGATGGTGTGCATTCAGGGATTTCTTTGCTTTTCTTAGTCAATTTTCTTTTTCCCCTATGTCCACTGGGACTTCCCAGAATTACCTAAGGCAATTCCCCCTTTCTTCTCTGACCCTGAGGGTAGCTTTCCATGGCAGACTCCCATCACTTTACACGACCTTGCTTGCCTACACCTGTGCTCTGGTAAGTGATGTATAGAGAGCAGGATAATTGTTCCTATTTGGCAGTCTTTAGACTACCATGGCCCACTGTTCACTCCCGCTTCCATGCCCAGTTCTTCCTAACTTGGCCCTGAGAGTTTGTCCTGTCCTCTAGTGGGAAAAGAACGCTCAAAATCTCTATTTAGTGGAGATTCCTTTGCTGTAGTGGCCAGAACATAGAGGCAGACCCAGGTCCCCCTTTTTTCCTAAATTCATTTTGCCTTTTTCTCCAATCCATATAGTCTCCTAAAAATTTCCTCAGCCACATTACACTACCATTTCTGTCTCTGATATTTGAAAAGCAGTTTGTTAAAATAATTTAACTTTTAAATACTATCATGAAGGACTGTATTCAGTGACTATATTCAGTCATTTTCATATAATTTCTTTCTCTTTAAGCATCACAAGTATTCCTTATCTGTTTCATGATGGAATAGAATTTTGGTTTCCATTTTCAGTGAACAGTCTCTGTCTTGTGGTAAAAATGAAAAAATTTAATTGTTTAAGGTTATAATTAATCATCCTATCTGCTTGAAAACTGTCAAAATAAATTACTTAGAACCAGGCCCAGTGACAGATACTTAAAATCCCAGCTATTCCCCAGGCTAAAGCATGAGGATCACAAGTTTAAAAGGCCATCCTGGGCATAAGATACCATCTCAAATAATAATAATAATAATTATTATTATTATTATTATTATTATTATTTAAAAAAAGAGCTGGCAAACATAGCCCAGAGGTAGGGCACTTGGCTAGCATGCCAAAAGCCCTGGGTTCAGCCCCAAGTTGTAAATCAATCAATCAATCAATCAATCACTTGTCCTTGGTGAGAGCTAGTCCAAGTAGATGTAAGGGATCAAGATATTTTTTATAAGCAAATTCTTCATACTAGAGAATTGTATTTTTTTCAAGAATTTTATCCTGGAGCTGGAGTTGTGGCTCAGTGGTCGAGCACTTCCCTGGCATGTGTGAGGCCTTGGGTTCGATCCTCAGCACCGCATATAAATAAATAAATTAATTAACAGATCAATTTAAAAATAAGAATTTTATCCCAGTAGGACCTGATTTCCTTTGCTGTAGTGGCCAGAACATAGAGGCAGACCCAAGTCCACATCCTGACCCCACCACTAACTCACTCCTGGACTCTAGCAGCCCAGTGGTTGGCACAGAGAGGTACCTTGGTAAATACTGGACAAGCGAACATGTAAAATTACTTAAATGTACAGGGCTTGGTTTCCTTATCTGTAAAATAGACATAAAAACGTGCTTACCTATGAATTACAGATAATTTATGTAAAACCTCTTGGCATATTGTAGGCATTCAGTTAGTGCTAGGTATAATAAAAGTGAATTGTGTACATAATCCTTTTATTAATATCAAGCAAGTTCTATAAATAAGTAGGAGTTTGCTGGGTTCAGGGGTCTGTGAGAAGAATTACCTGTGCAGTCCGGGTGCTTCAGATAGCATTTTGTTTTGTTTTTTCAGATTGAACTCAGGGGGTGCTCTACCACTGAGCTGCATCCCCAGCCCCTTTTATATTTTATTTTGAGACAGGGTGTCACCATATTGCCCAGACTGGCCTTGAACTTGGTGACCCTCCTGCCTCAGCCTCCCACATAGCTGGGATTATAGCATGCACCAACAGATTTGCTCATTTATTCCCCTCTTCATAGAAGCACTTGTAGATTGTTCCACAGTTTTGGGCTGGATTAGGACTTCAAGGGTGCGGGCACAGTCTTACAGACCATACAAACTAGTGCGACAATTGTCCACCATCCTGACACAACTGAAGCACACTCCTAAGGAATAAAGCAAATGTGAGGCACGTCTTGAGGAGGAGAATGTAGGAGCTGGCTTAGTGTGTGGAAAGGTCATGTAGACATGCTGGTGTCCTGGGTCAGCAGGAGCCTGGTGGTGCAGTAGAGAGGAGCTCTCTGCAGGCTGTGAAAGGTGAGGTAGGTTAGGGGAAGCGAAATCCCTTTGCAGGCCACCTTGGAAATGGCATGAACTTCATTTTGCTCTTTCTCAAAGACCTAGCCAATTAGTTCCTTGAATGAATATGCTAACATTCCAGAGTGGGTCAGACCCATTAGATAAGGTACAGGTTAGCAATATTTATACTTTGAGGTGTCTCCCTTGGCCTTTTCTTCTATCCAAAAATGAGAATTTGCACAAGTTAATCCAGATTTTATCAGATCACAGAGTATAAAAAAAGACCAGCTAATAGTTATAGACTTAGTTTTGTTTTTGGCAGTTTCAAATATGTTTTCTCTCCTCTGAGCAAAGGCAAGCCCCTTTGTGGTATTCCTCCTCCTTTCCCCTAAGGCTTCTCTCCTTAGTAAGAAGACCTTTCGTTCTGATTAGAAGCTTGTTGAAGGGTTGTGGAATTAATGCTTAAATCTCTCCTCTTTATTTCTAAAAAGTATTAAAGAAATATGTTAACCCCACCTAATTCAAGGTTGCCCACAATAGCACACAAGTTATGAGACTGTGTATCACAAAGAAGTGCTCTCCCTGTGCTGAGGATATGTGATCTTGGTTCTGCCTTTCCACCTGCCTGTCCTCCTTCCTTGCTTGCTTGCTTCCTTCCTTCTCTCTTTCCTTCCTTCCTTTCACCCTCTTTTTCTTGCTGTTGTGAATAGACAAGCTGTTTTGTTTCTGGTGGAAAATGAGCGTGTGCACTCTTTGTTTTAGAGCCTTCATTGTTTCCTCCAGTTTCTGGAATGTCTGCAGCAGTGGTCAGTTAGCACTTAGTGGTTGGGATTAAATGCAAGGCAACGGCTTTGATTCCATTGTCCCCTGCTTTATTTATTCTAATATGTGTACACTGATTGAAATTTCACTTTTTAAAATGTCATAATTTAGGAGTTCTCTCTTATTTAATATGATCCCAAGATGTAATTCTCTAAAGAAGGGGATGGCAAATTATTTTAATGCTTTTATTGTTTTTGTTTCTAGCTTATTCTACTAAGCTCAACAAATTTCCTGTATTTAATATTAATGATGACTTGAATGATCTGTGTACCAGTGCAGTAAGCCCAAACACTACCAAAGCCACGCGGTACGCCCTGAATGTGTGGCGATATTGGTGCATGACCAACGGGCTCAAAGATCATACGGATATCACCAAGGTAAGGGACTCTTGAGTTTACTGTCTTCCAGCCAACTTCACTGAGCTTCCAAGTGTCGGCCACTGTACTAAGCATTGTGGCAAACAGAGAACAGTTGCTTTCTAATGGGGAAACTTGGAAAGAACATAAACTACAAAGAAAAATATACACAATACAGAGCAGGATTTAGTACATGTTTTATGAATTTACAGAGAAGAAATGCCTGAAAATAAATACAGATAAATTAATTTCAGCTTGGTGAGAGTATATAGAGAGAATTGGTATTTAAGCCACATTTTGAGGGAGAGGTGGATTTCAATAGGATTAAACAAGGATGGGAGTTTTGTAGGTTGAATGGTGTGAGGAAGAGAAAAATTGAGACGGATCACCTGCCTACAGCAAAGACTTCATATATGGGTATAGTAGACTATAAACGATTGTGATAGCCCTTAAGTGCCATGCTGAAGGCCTAAACACTGGAAAATCACTGAAGTTTCTTTCTTGATTTTATTTTTGGTAAGGACAGATTGTATTTGAAAGAACTGTTGTAGGGTCTAACCATCAGGGCTGCAAGCATCTTAAGAATGAGACCAAAAGGAAAACATTAAAGTCATTTGAGGAAAGAACATAATGAAATGGTATTTGAGAGAGAAATTAATTGGAAAATGATATGTAAAAAGTTATTTAACCTCTTTGTGAAATTCTTAAAATCTTTTCTCTGAAATATTTCAGGTTTGTGAATGGCAGGATAAAATCTTGGACATGTGGTGACGGAGCAAAAACTACCGTGTTTTGATTTAGACATACTGATTCTGAATCAGATGTCCAGATAGATGTGTCCAGTAAACAGCTGGAACTGTGACGTTCAAAACCTGTTGGAGATGCTCAAGCTCCAAGTATAGATTTAAAGGTCTTGCAAATAGAGTCATAATTGAAGCCCAAGGGCAGGCAAGATCTCAGAGTTTGAGTAATGTACCAGGGGAATTATCAAGAGTTGAAATAGGAAACCCAGTTTTCTTTATCTGACAGCATTGAGCACTTGGTAGTGTGAGCTACCTTTCTCTTATACCTCAGGAAGGGAACATCCTCCAGGAGAAGAGAAGAGAGAAAAAGGTGAAAGAGGAACAGTAAGCACACATGAAAGAGGGTTCTTCCTGAGTGTGCATGTTGATAACATTGTTAAGGAAGGAAGAGTGGTAGATGAACTGAAGAATCCTTGATTAAGGCGAGGACCCTGAAAGGGTTCTAAAGAGGGTCCATGTCAGTAGCATACCCTGGATCCTAGCAGAGTTAAAGGCTAATAATCTCTCAAGGGATCCATACAAAACCTATAGGTATTGGGTCTTTTTACAGATTAATTGGGGTTTTTACAGGTTTAAATATGTGCATGTTTTTAAAATTCACCAGTCATTCAGGAAATAAATGATGAATGATGATGAGTAAAAACAGCAAACAGATTGAGATACCAGAGACTTCAGTGAGTAAATTATAGTTTAACTATGTATGAAATTTTTATGCAAATAACAGAAAGCATAAAATATTCAACAACATACCAATCAAAATGATCCAGCAAATTTGAAAATAACTTGAAATTTATACTCTGGCCATGAGAAAAAAGCATCCAAAATTAACCTCCTGTTTTAACAACTAGAAAACTAGATACAATACATGAAATAATTCTTTTCAAACAGTATAGATAGCACAGGATGTGATCCTTAAAACAGAGGAAACAATTGAAAGAAGAGCCATTATCTCTGAGACTAAATTAGAGTTTGAGGAAGCTGAGGACATGAGTACACTAGCAAGAAATGTCAACTCACTGGAAAAAACTGATAAAATATAAACTGTGTAAATTTCATAATTTCTAGTATCCATTCAGATTTGACATAAACATAGGAACATCTGATCTATTCCCAGGAGAAAAGTCAACTAAGTCTTTTACTTCTAGCCAATTGTGAGGGCCAGATTTACCTTCTTGCTTTTAACAACAAAAAAACTAACAAAAATATAAAAATAAAACATGATGTTTTTCAAGGAACTTTATAGCATTTTGTATAGCAAGCACAGAATGACAGTGATCTCAGAGAGACAGGAAAGAAACAAGGTTATTCCTATGAGTGCCCCAGTTTTCTGACTTCAAAGATTAACAAGTCTGTGGTGCATGGAGGGAAATTCAAACGGAGCCCAACAGACTCACTGAGTTGAAAAAATGGAGCCGAGAGTCCAGGGAGACCAAGGTGGCTAGAGTTGTCATGACAGAACTCAAAAGTAGAGGGGTTAACAGAGAGAAAACCCAAGATATTTAAAGATGATCTCATCAAATATTTAGCTGAATACTATCAGCATGTGCATGTGAGGAGACCACTTGATACTCGCAAAGAACTATCTGAAAGGATCAGTAACAGCACCTGGCACACAGAATTGGAAGCAGTATGGTTCACCAGCCAGACTGAAAAATCCCTCAGGATGCATGGAGGAGAATACTCAGTAGGTGTGAGGATACTCAGTAGTATACATTTGTATATATGATATGAGGTAGGGATCCAACTTAAATTTTCTACATGGGATATCCCAATATCCCAGCACCATTTATTGAAATGATTATTATTTCTCCATTGAGTTATTTTGCCTTCTCCCCTTGTTGAAATCAATTGACCATAGATGGGAGAGCTTATGTCTGGATTCTTAACTCTATATGTGATGTCAGCAGCCCAGAGTCTTGATTTTTATAGCTTTGAGTATTAAGTTTTGAACTTGGGAGGGGTGAGTTCTCCATCTTTGTTCTTTTCTAAGATTGTTTTGACTAATCTTGGTCACTTTTATTTTCATATGAATTTTAGAATCAGCTTCTATTTATGCAACAAAGGCAGCTGGGATTTTGATAGGGATTATGTTAAATCTGTAGGTAATGTATTGGATTATTGCCATTTTAATAGTATTAAATCTTTTAATCCACAAACACAAGTCATCTTTTTTTTTTATTATTTTTGTTTGAAGCAGTGAAGAAAAACTTAAGATCTTTCTGCGTAGCACCACTTATTTAGGAACTCTCCTGCAGTCAACATGGTTACAGCAGAAGCCATCACATTAAGTATAGTGGAACACCTTCTCATGAGTTGTTGGGTTAAGAGTGGGTTGAGTAGAATCCTTTCAGATTTTTTTTTTCCATACTGAAAATAAGAGCTGGTCTCTTTCTAAACCTGCTGGTCTCTTTCTAAAACCTGAGGAGTGTTAATGGGCTATCTTTATAGCTATATGAAGAAGGCCAGTCTTTAAGAGAAGCAGTGATGAGAGAGAGTCCTGATAAACTTGGAGTCTACTTTAATACTGATATCCCTCTTTGGCTAGGCTTGTTCAAGTTTGATATTTCTCTTGCACCAAAAGAGTCCCAATTAATATAAAGAGAGGTTATATCATTATATCATCTTTATGATAGGGAGTTCTGAATGACAATATAAACATCTGAAAGTAACTGAACTTGAGTATAATGGTCATTAGGAAAGTATTTTTAACTGATTATTGATAGTATATAAGAAAACTATTCTTTTATTTTGTATACAGTTGCCCTACTCTTTCCAATAGCTGTTGAACTGAATCTGAGTTTCCTAGACTAACAGATTATCAGAAAATAATTATATTTTGTCATTTTCCCTTCCTGTATACTGTGTGTGTGTGTGTGTGTGTGTGTGTGTGTGTGTGTATAAGAGAGAAGGCAGGGTTAGGTAGGTAGGTAGACATAGATATTTATTTTTCTTGTCTTACCTGGTTGCCTGGAACTTCCAGGAATGTGTTGTATAAGAACAATAATATTCAATATTCAGTATGCTTATCCTACCTCTATTATTTTTTCTTTTTTTTTTAAATTGGGACACTTAACCAATGAGCTAAGTGTCCAGCCTTTGAACTTGCAATTTTCCTGCCTCACTTTCCTGAATTGCTGGCATTATAGTCATGCACTATTGCACCTAGCTCATCCTGCCTGTAACTTTCTGAGAAAGATTTTAATGTTTTCATTGTGGGTATGATTTTTATAGTTCTTGTCTGTAAATTACTCTTCATTATAATAAGAGGGTTTTTTCCCTTCTAATCTCAATTTATTTTTTTAAATATGAAATGGATATCACATTTGTTCAAATAAATTTTCAATATCAAGTTCATGTTACCTTTCTTCATAATGTATGAATGTCGATTCTATTAAAATATTTTAACATTAAATCATCCTTACACTTTAATCATTCCCTTCTGTTTTGATGAGTATTTCCATGCTGTAGTCATTCATATATATTTCTTTCTTTCTTTTTTTTTAGTTGTTGATGGACCTTTATTTTATTCATTTATTTATGTGCAGTGCTGAGAATCGAACCCAGTGCCTCATACATGCTAGGCAAGCACTCCACCACTGAACCACAATCCCAGCCCATCCATGCTATGGTCTTGACTGTGACTTGATAATACAGTCAGTCCTTGTTATAAGATGCCATATTACCTGGAACTTGTGCATATCAGCCATTCCTCACTTTGTATGGTACCAGTGTACGCACATTATATTTGACATGTTAATATGCAAAATGAGAGTTGCAGTATTTTACTTAGGAAATTTTACATTTATATTCATATGCTTTGTTTGTTTTTGTTTTTTGTATATACTATAGATCGAATTTGAGTTAGAAACAAAATGAAGAACACATCTTTTTCATGTGCCCCAAAACTTTTTAAATTCAAAGGACTTGGGAGTAAGCTCAGTTGTAGAGTAGGAAGTAAGCACATGCAAGACTCTGGGTTCAATCACCAGCACCACAAAAATAACAATAAAATATTAAATAAAGACAAAAGAAAAGACTCCATAAAGTCATCTCTTTCGGAGTAGCATACATTTTTCAAAATCATTTCAGTCCCTTCTCTTTTTTGGAGTTATTTAGATCTTTTACCTCTGATTGAATCGTATGAATTTTGTAATCCATATTTTGCTAGAAAATTGTTTGGATTATGTAGATTTTTCAAATTAAGAAATATGTGATATTCTTTCATATTCTTTACTTTATTCATTCCATAGTCTCTTTCCTAATATTGCTTAAATGTATACTTCCTTTCTGCTTCTTTTCCCCTGTCTATGCTAGAAGTTGTTTTTTTGTTGTTGTTGTTGTTCTTTTTAGATAAACATGGTAGTAGAATGAATTTGACATATTACACATTCTCAGAGTATGACTTCCCATTCTTGTGGTTGTACATGATGTGGCATTTTACTGATCGTGTATTCATATATGAATATAGGAAAGTTATATCCTGTTCATTCTACTGTCTTTCCTATTTCCATTCCCCTCCCTTCCCTTTATTCTCCTTTGTCTAATCCAACGAGCTTCTATTCTTCCCTCCCCTGCTTATTATGTATTAGTATCCGCATATCAGAGAGAGCGTTCGGCCTTTGGTTTTTCTGCTAGAAGTTTGGCAACTTTATAAAAATATTTTTTTCAAAGATGACATTTTTTTTTCTTTTTTTTAACCTATCCTAATTTTATCTTTCCTACTTAATTAAGTTATTTTTATTTATGTTGGCTTACTCTACTATTTTTTAATTTGGTTTACTTTTTCTAGTTCTTGGAACTAAATAATGAATTTGCTCATTGAGAATAAGGTTTTCTAAGAAAGTCATTCAAAATCATGATGTTACTGGAGTATATTTAATAATATCATACATTTTGACATGTAATATCTTTAGTTGAGTTCATTTTTTTTAAACTAAAGCCTTTTTTTTTTTAAAGATTCTTTTTTTAGTTGTCAATGAACCTTTATTTTATTTATTGATACATGGTGCTGAGAATTGAACCCGGTGCCCCACACGTGCTAGGCAAGCGCTCTGCCAGTGAGCCACAACCTCAGCCCTAGTTGGGTTCATTTTTAATGCATAATTCACCTTTTATTTTCTCTTTGACCCAGACACAAGGGCTATTAGAAAAATGTTAACTCTGTACAATTTTACTCATTAAAAATTTTCTGTTTGGACTTTTTTTTTCCCTAAAGAATTTAACATTTATTTATTTATTTTTTTTTGTTTTGTTTTGTTTTTTTATGTGGTACTGAGGATCAAACCCAGTGCCTCGCCCACGTTAGGCAAGCGCTCTACCACTGAGCCACAACCCCAGCCCTTGTTTGGAGTTTTTTTGTCCCAAGGAATGTATGTTTCAGTCTGACCTGATGATAAACAAGGTTTCTTTTTTTCTTTATATAGTTCCCTCTTGAAAATAAAGCTTTCTTGCTAGACAAGCTTTCTTCTCTCCCCACAGTACTAAAATAAGAAGCCCACTCTATCACTATAGCCATTATGATTTTCCTATCTTTTAACACTATTGATATTGAGACCCTGTGGAGTATTAAGCAAGAGATATTTCAGTTCCTATTCAGATAAATCAAGGAGTGGAAAATCAAGGAGCATTAACTTGTGACCCAAAATGGCCATGTCAGTTGTCTTCCCGACAGCACTGCATTTCTGCGCACACAGCATAACCAAGTATGTGCGTAGATATCAAGGAAGTTAATGCTGGAGTGATTTGGAGCTTTAGTTCAGGAATCCCTCAGAAAAAATGACTAAGTTTTAGTAAAGGGGAAGGAAGAAAATGATTTGCAGCAAAGAGCTAAAAGTACCTTTTAGGAATAGAAAAAGTTCCTAAAGGCCGATAATAACAATGGTTTATATGTATGTATGTACTTGCAGACATAGGTGTGTATGTGTATGTTTATTACTATTTACAAACCTTTTCATGGTCCGTTACTTTAAGCATTACTGCAGTCCTTTGTGGTGGTCTCCGTTGTTTTGCCCTATTCTGCAGATGGAAACACTGAGGTTCAAAGAGATTAGAGAGCCAGATATGGAACTCCGATCTTCTAACTTGAAATTCACTGTTCTTTCTACCATGTCATGCTTAGGGTCAGCCCTCTAGTGGCCACAGTGTGTCCTGGGCATAGTAGAGCTCCCACTGAGGATTAGAAGGGAGGAAGGGTCCGGCTGTTTGGGTGTCCTCCGTGAGTAACCTCAGTGTTTGTCTCATTTGAGATCCCTGCAGTGAAGTTGAATGAGCTGCTGGAGAACTTTTACGTCACTGTCAAGAAGAGTGATGGCTCAGACTTCCTGGCTACCTCACTCCATGCCATTCGCCGGGGCCTGGACCGCATCCTGAAGAATGCAGGTGTGGGCTTTTCCATCACCAGCAGCACCTTCAGCTCTTCTACCAAGAAGCTCAAGGAGAAGCTGTGGGTGCTGAGTAAGGCGGGGATGTCGGGTGCCCGCTCTCGAAATATTGTCTACTTCTCCCTTTCTGATGAGGAGGAGATGTGGCAGGCAGGGTGTCTGGGGGACGACAGCCCCATCACTCTCCTGTCCACTGTGGTCAAGTACAACAGCCAGTACCTGAACATGCGGACGCTGCAGGAGCATGCAGATCTGATGTACGGTGACATAGAGCTGCTCAAAGACCCACAAAACCAGCCCTACTTTGCCCGGACAGACAGTGTCAAGCGGGAGAGTCGGAGTGGATCCACTAGAGTGTGTCATGGGAAGATCTACCATGAACATTCCAGAGGACACAAGCAGTGCCCTTACTGCCTCCTCTACAAGTACATGTACATCCACCGGCCGCCCACCCAAATGGAGGCCAAGTCCCCCTTCTACCTTACTGCCAGGAAGGAAGCCACAGACATGGGCAGTGTGTGGTATGAGGAGCAGAGGATGGGACTGCGTTCTCTTCGAGGAATTGTCCCAAACTTAGCCAAGAAAGTCAAGCTGGAAAACTGTGAGAACTTCACCTTCGTCTCATTTACTCAGGTCTCCAGGAAACTTGGCTCCCACAGCTGCTGCCAGTGAGCCTGGGTCCCGGCCACTGCCCTACGCCCCCTTGTAGGTGAGAGCTCCCCCAGGTGGCCAAGCCAGAGTCAGCAGCAACCCAGAGCTCTAAGGAGGCAGCTGCTGACCCTGTGTAACTCCAGGCTTAGACTGGTCTCCATCAGTGTGGCCTGCTAGTCCTCTGACTTGGAGTTTTCTTTTGAATGAAAGTAGATAAAAATCTGAATAATTTGGATGTGTTATCCAAATGTGTGTTACCTTTGTTAAATTGTAAAACACAGTGTATAATTGCTATATATGAGAATGAGGAAATTCATATTATCTAGTGCCTTTTTAGCACAGGTTTTCTGGAAAAAAAGAGAAAAAGAAAAAAAAAGGATACTGATTAAATAGTTATTAAAAAAAAAATCCCAGTAGCCCAGTAGCTTTAGATTGTTAGGAAGACTATACACTTTGTTGAATTACACTCACAGTAAGGAATTAGAAAGAGAGAGACAGACACATTAGAGAAAAATTGCTCCTGACACTCCTTTATATTTTGTTGGTGGATAACTTGGTTGTGTAAAGCAGGCAGCCTTGCTAGAGAAAACTCTAGAGTGCCTGCCAGGGAGGCGGGGGCTGCTCTATGTGGTGAAAGGATCGATCTCTGCTGTCAAGGTAGACAATTTTATGAAAAGAAGATTAATGCACCAAAAGGGTGTTTGTAAGAACAAGGTTTTCAGTGAACTAGATGGTTCATACCTTGAGGGAATTTCTAGTAGTGAAAGAAAATGACTTAGAAAAGCCACCTGTGATCAAAATGTGAAAACCTCCTGACGCAGAAGTGCCTATGTCTTAGTTCTCAGCACTACATGAGAGTGTTTTTTTGTGTGAACATATTTAGTGTTTTTTAACCCCTTCTTCTTATCATACAGTTGTTCTGTCAGCATATAGCACTGGATTTGTAAACAACTAACAGTAACATTCAGGCCCACCTAGGAAAATTCAACAAAACAAGCTGCAAAGGAAACAAATCCCCAAATGTGTTTACTAAGAGGTTTGAGATATTTTTTATCCAAGTATGACTTTTTCAGCCACAATGTCATCATTTTAGGTTGGCACCAATGCTCGCGACACTATAATTTAAGAAACCTACAAGGTAAGCAAACCCAACAGAAAAGATGTAGTGGTAAAATCAGAGCATAATGATAGGTTATTAATGCAGTTTGAAACCATTTCACTCAGGTCCAATTCAGCCTGACTACATATTATTTAAATATCAGAAATTTCTAACAATTATTCTGAATGCAACTAGAATTGAAAAAGGAACCCAAAGAGTGCTAATTGATAATAATATTAAGTTCTAGGTATCTTTATTTGTATTCAAGTAAAGACTGCTCTAACTTTATACCTTTATGTTCCTGTGTATGCTTTCTAATTCCAAATTAAAATTCCAACACAAATTCATTTTGTAGGAGTCTTAAAATCCTATTTCTTTTTAAAGCATTATCTTAGTATTTATTTTAATTGTTTTTAAAATCATTCATTGGTCATTAAAATATGTGATACTTTACCAGAGAAGACTCAACCAATGCTGCCTTAAGGTCTAAAGTTGTTCCCTTTGTAATTAGTGCACATTTATAATTTGTTTACTAGTTTATCTTTCCTGAGATTAGTTTTGGTGTATCTTCATCTGTATATAAATAACAGGTAATAGTTAATAATCACTGTTAAAACTTGATATTACATACTGTTCTGTCGTGGTTTCTTATAGTGATTTTAGAGTTTTAATTAAGAAGAAATAGACACAAAACATTAGGAATGGTTTCCTTTCATTTGCTAAACACCCAAAGGATATTTTGTTGGTGGAAAGCAAATGGTCATTTTCTTGTCAGTTTTGCATTTAAACTGAAGTTTAACCTATGTGAAATTTCGGCAGAGCCTGCAGCCCAATTAAATAAAGCCTCCATTTTTATTTCAAATAGATTCAAGAAGAAATTGCCATTAGGAATCACTGGGATCTTTTCAGATTTTAACATTTCCAAAAGTAGCAATAACTGAGCCAGCAGTTGTAATTGTCCTGTTTGTAGCTGTCTGTCAGCTCAATAACCATCTCTTCCTCAGATATGCTGTCTATCACTTATTTGATGTATTAAAAATCCCCAGAGTTCTGAAGTGAAGGATTATAATAAAAAGTCAGGAGGGCAGATCTTCAGTGACAGCTGATGGATTGAAAGGCCTGTCTCAGCATCACCTGTCTCCCTGGGGAGTGGGTGTGAGGAAGAAAGCACATCCACCTGTTGCTACCAGGTGCCACCCACTGTTCGAGGTACTTTCCCTGTTGTGTATTTGTGTGTGTGTGTGTGTGTATACACGCTTCAGATTTGCATGTGGTAAAGCCTGGCAAGCCTGCTAACTTGGCAAAGCACCTATCCATGCATATGTCCATGCCTGTCCTCAGGGGACCTTCAGGGGCTAGGAGAGCTTATTTTAGCTGTTCAGCTGAGGCAGTTTGACTGTCTTTCCAGTTGGCTCTCTACCATTCCCCCTGAATACCTTGATTTTCTGCTCTTGACCTAGGCAGAAAGAAAGATTCCAAGAGGAGTGGGAGGTTAAGACATTTTCTCCACTTTGGGGTTTTTGTACCCTCCAGCTGGAATAAATGTCAAGAACTTGCAAGTGTGCCTAGATACAAATTGCCTCTGTCCCTGCGTGGGGAATGGAGGTACGGTAGGAGAGGACCTGTGGAGACTTAGGGAGAGCCTACACCTGTGGCACCTTCTGTGTCTGCTCCAAAAGGAGCTCTGGGTACCACATTCCCAGAATGCAGTAGGCCTTCCTGCTAGGAGCATAGATTGGTAGAGATGATAGGGTGTCACTTGATGGGTAAGATCTGATTAAACATGAAGAATTCAACACAGACATCATAAGCATGCAGTGTCACTTTTTTAGTTACAACTTTTTACAATAATTAATATTTTCCAGCTCATCTGCATTAGGCCACTTACTTCTTTCATTATGGAGATTCTTTCTTTCTTAAACTGCTAAACTTGGAAGAGGAAATCAAACCCAGTAATCTGGTCAAGTTAATGCATTTATGCCCATGAATTCTACCTCCACACAACCAAGCCCTGATACCTCACATATAAGCAAAAACAAGGAAGAACAGAGATGCCTTAAGAGGCTTTATGAAAAGTTTTTCCATTGTTTTGTGTGTTTGCAAAAAAAAAAAAAAAAAAAAAGGAATATTATGGAAGTAATCTAACCAAAGCTGTGGAAAAAAAAAAAAAATGGTCTCCTTGGTCATGTGGCATTGTCCAGCTTTCCTTGGATTGTATTCATTAGTCTGCCCTAACTGATAAATGGTGTTTGAAGAAATGTGAAACTCTGTTATTCTCATTTTTATTTTAATTCAGTTCTTATTGAAAGCATCAAGCATGTTCATAGACACAGTGATTAACATAATCTAAATGAAGTATTATTTATGTAGAAACTGAAGCTTCTTGATGAAGTTGAAAGATTACTGGGAGCTGCTTGACTGCTTCATTTAGGCAAATTCTGGTGTCACTGTCCTTAGCTCTGAAGTGCGATCAGTGGAATGAATCATCTCCACAGTGAACAATGTTACCCTCTAAGAAGCAGAATGTTGATTAATTTTCTCAGTTTAGGTTAATACTAGCCACATTGTTATTACTTAATAAACAGCATTTAAAAATTTATCCTTATCAAATATGCAACACTTTGTTGCTTTCATGAGATATGGATTGCTAAATAATTTTGAGCTAGTAAGCAGTTAACTTAAGGTATCAGTGAATGTAAACAGTGAAGATTTTGAAAAAGAGTTACTTCCTTTTCTCTAAATGCCCTTCAAGTTGCAGCCCATACACATTTAGAAGTTAAAAGCTCCAAATAGAATGTATTCAAAGTTTCAAAGTTGTATAAATAGTTTTTACTTTGGGGTGAATTTTTAATGCTGTGTGCTAAAATATTCAGTTATTTAGTCAGTGTTTGTAGGTAAAGATCTTTGTTGTATTTTCCCATGAAAATGAATCAATTAAAAGATGAGGCAGGTGGATTGGTGACCTACACTCCACTCTCTTTCTGAGAGCAAGCCACGAGGAATGATGATTAAACTAACATACCTGGAAGATTCTATATCTGATGTCACCAGATTTCCCAGAACTCCCCTTTGAGGAAGGCTCCCATCCTTGGAGCAAGCTTTGCCTGGTATTATGATCATGTACTTCTAGTTTTGTTTATAGTCCAAGAATGCAAAGACATTCCCCATGTTTCATTGTTGATCAGAATCAGATTGTTAAATTAAAGCATTTTATTAATGATCTAATGCAGCAAATATGGAAACTAACCATTTCAGGAAATATGACCAAAAACTTGTTGGATAATCTGTGGGTGCATAGTAGTTCATTATTATTAATAGTGATTTGATAACCCCTCCCCCATTGAGAGGAGAACAAGCTTCTAAATATTTTATAGTCAGTATAACTGGTTGATTAATTTGCACTTAACTGTGCTTATTGTTACGTCTACTGATTTATTAAAAGCTTCTAGGGCTGGGATTGTGGCTCAGCGGTACAGCGCTTGCCTAGCACGGGCGGGACCGGGTTCGATCCTCAGTACCACATAAAAATAAAGGCATTGTGTTGTGTCCATCTACACCTAAAAAAAAATTAATATTTTTTTTTTAAAAAGCTTCTAGAAGAATCCAGAAACTGCATCAATCAGTTAAAACATGGCTATTTAGTGAACTAAGCAACATTGCTATTTCACAGAAATATCTGCACAAAAAAATGAAATTGTTATTTGGCTCTTGTCTAGACAATGCCAGAAAATCTAGATTTTTAAAAATATAGACAATATAATTTTTTTCTATGTTTTTGTCACTGTTTTAAATTGAGAAATGGCATTTATTTAACTTCATTATTATACACTAATGGGTATTAAAATCAGTAATTCTGAAAAAAAGCTTCTAGAAGTTTCAGATCTATCACTGTGCTAAGGGTTTTCTCACAGCTGCCTCATATTTTCATAATAGTTCTGCAAAGTGCATTTAATTATTCCATTTTGCTTATTAAGAAACAAGGACTCAGAAAAGTTAAACTTCCCACAGCAGTACAGAGCTAGCAAGTTGAAGAACTTAAATTTAAAGGCAGATCTTCTGACTCCAAATCCAAAACTCAGTCTATAAGAAAAAGCTGCCTACTTTAAGCCCATAGAGGTCCATTTAACTTTTTAAAAAAAGTTTTCATTTGTTTGGGAAATATCCCCCTCCTCAAGCCTTACTGTGTTAACAGTTTATCTATCCTATCTTACTAATTCATTCGTCACTTCGTACCATTTAATAATTCCCGAAAAGCCTAATGGTTTTCAATGAATGAATATAACACTTGTGCCTACCAAGAACCTTCTGTCCTTACCCATTATATAATTTATATTTACTGTTATCACCTTAAAGGGTAGATGTTTAGGCCATTTGCTTTATTAACAGTTAGTTTATAAACTGCACCTGTTTTTGACATGGGAACCACTGCTTAAAATGTAAAGAAATTCCTAATCTGTATCACAATTACTTGCTCAGGTGTTTTACTTTTGCTTTTTAATTTTTGTGTCAGGATTTATATAGTGTTTAGACTAAAGCACTCTTAGAGCAAAATATACTTATTTAGTCATTTATTTTCTAATATTTATCAAGTCATATTTATTTTTTATTTTGAGACTTAAAAGACAACATGTTACAGGTGACTTTAAGGTCATCTAGCCAAATTCCTTCATTTTACCCATAAGGAAATTAAAGCCCAGAGATAGAAAGAGCCCATCCAAGTCAAGCCAGACCTTAAGTAGTAGGTTCAGGACTAGAAAACTGGTCCAGAACTCTTTCTTTCATATCATAGCTGAGAAGACTGGGATTTTAAAAAATTAATTAGTAGAATTGCATCTGGCATAATGACATCAGTGAGCTGCTCTCACCATGTCAGAAGACATGAAGACACATATGAAGAACAAATCTCAACTTGACCATCTAGAAGTAGCTGGTACAATTTATGAGGCATACAGAGGGGGACTGTGGTAAAACCTTCCAGGTCATAGCGAAGTTGAAAATCTGAAAGCTATATAGTGTTTGACCTCTTTCCCCACCATATCTATCTCCTTATTCAGTCTCTGAACCTCATACCCAGTGCTACACCATGAAGAGGAGGTTCTAGATCCCATAGATCCTACCCTCTTCCTTTTCCCAACACATCTCCTCTTCATTCAGCCCTGGACTCCAAATCCTAGGGCTAAAACATGAGCAGAAAGCAGAGAGGGACTAGAAGACACAGTATATTCTGAGAATAAAGCCCATCAGGTGAAGGCCTAAACAGTAAAAGCCTGGGTAGCACAGCATGCAAGTATTTTGATTTTTCATATATAACATTGGCTTGGAGATTAAAAAACAAAACAAAAAAACCCAGACAATAGAAAGGACAAGAAGGCTATTTCATTGGGAAAGTGGTAAATGGGAAATTGGACCTAGAAATATGGACTCACCTTACCTTACCATCAACCTGGGATTTGACTGAAAAAGGGAGTTGACAAGTGGGCAGAGTCTGTGAAGAAAGAACCACATATAAAGATTAGCAGTGAGTTTAAAAAGGTGAAATGAGGCATATAAAAAAGTAAGACAGCCAAGTGCACTGGCACATGCCCATAATTCGAGTGACTCAGGACACTGAGGCACGAGGACTATAGTTTGAGGCCAGCCTCAGCAATTTAACAAGACCCTGTGTCAAAATTTAAAAATACACAGGACTGGGAATGTGGCTCAGTGGGAAAGCACTCTTGGGATCAATGCCCAGGACAAAAAAAAAAGTGACAGAACCAAAGAAAATGAGCAGCTTCCAGAACATTCTTGAAAATTGAATGCTGAAATGAGGGAGCAAGAAAATGTTAGGATTCTCTTTGTCCTAACTGAAAACAAGATTTGCTTCTATGCAACAATAGTAAGTTTTTACATGAGAACGAGTTATGAGAAAAAGGTAAAAGAACTAAAATGGAGCAGTGGTGTGTACCTGTAATCCCAGCAGCTTGGGAGGCTGAGGCAGTAGGATGTGAGTTCAAACCCAGCCTCAGCAAAAGTGAGGTGCTAAGCAACTCAGTGAGGCCCTGTCTCTAGATAAAATACAAAACAGTGCTGGGGATGTGGCTCAGTGGCTGAGTGCCCCTGAGTTCAGTCTCTAGTACCCCCCCAAAAGATGGAAAAGACTCACTGCACTTTCAGCCTCCCTCCACCCCCAAAAACGTGAAAAAGAGATCAGTAATTAAGGTCTTCTTGGCAAAAATGTTAAACTCCCACAGAAAGTGAAAAATTCTTCTGGCATCAAAGAGAAAGAGCAACAGGTTGCTTATAAGAAAACCAGGGCATCTGGAATCAGACTTCTCAGTAGCACCGAATGCCAGGAAACAATTTTGAGGGGAAAAAAATTGCATCATGTACTATTCATATAAAGATAATGAATGATACTGCAACCTACAAAGCCTGGTTTGGAAAAAAAACCCAAAAAACAATATTCTCTTAGTATCATAATCTCAAGGGACTCCGGAGTTAAACATCAGGTCACTACCCCCTAGAAGAAGGGCAAGTGTGCCTTTAAATGGAAAATACTGCTGGAAGCAACATATCTAAAAGTGCCCCAATCCTCACATGAATGAATTAGATTAATACAAGATGTACCTAAAAATAGTTTCAATAGTACAGCATTATTTCTTCATTTTTATGACTGAAATTATGCATAATTACATTATAAATAGAAAATTCAGATATGCCTTTTTTTCTCAATTTTCCCTGTGACCAATTTAAAAAAAAAGAAAGGGGGTGGGGAACGCTCTTACTGTGAAATAATATTGTGTCTGCTGCTTCCAAGTGAGTCGAGTCCAGAAGTCCCTACCTCTGTCCTGGGGTCTGAGAGTCTAGATGTGAGATGGTTGACTCCATCCCATGTGCTGTTACACTTGCCTCAAACTCAGAACTTGTTGAGTTTGGATCTGGAATATCCCCTAAAGGCTTATGGGTTGAAGGCTTGGTCTCCAGTTGGCACTACTGGGATATGGCGGAAATTTCAGGAGGTAGGCCCTGTTAGAAGTAGGTTCCCTGTGGGTGTGACCGTGAAGCTCTGTCTGCATCCTGGCTGCCAGGAGGTGAGCAGCCTTACTCCTCCAGGCCCTGGTTCCACCATTATGATTCTGCGCTGGCCACAGGGTTACAAGCAATGGAGCCAGCAGACCATGAACTGAGACTGTGAGCAAAAATAGATATTTCCTCCTCTAAGCTGGTTTTCTCAGATATTTTGTCATAGCAAGGGAAAGCTAACAGAGAACTAACAACAAGTACAGAATTAAACAAATGCAGGATATATGTCCTTTAAACAGCAATCCGGAGGGGCTGGGGATGTAGCTCAGTTGGTAGAGTGCTTGTCTTGCATGCAAAATGCCCTGGGTTCAATCCCCAGCACCACCTAAATAAATAAATAAAAGCAATTAGGAAAAAGGAAGCTTTTTTCAGAATGCAAATACAAGAAAAGTTCAATTTTAAATGTAGGTAGCTAACCAGGGCAGTGAGGTGCTTTTCTTAGCTGTACTTGAAATTTTACGAAATTCAAATATTAAGGGCTGGGGATATAGCTCATGGTATAGTGCTTCATGCAGAAGGCCCTGGTTTTAATCCCCCGTACTTCTGGAGTCTGTAATGTCAAGTAGCATTAAAGTTGGGTTTTGTTTTATTTTGTTTCATTCATTTGCACTGAAAGGACTTGAAAGTATGGTTAGTCTGTGCTCCAAGTTGTCTTGCCAGTTTAAACTCTTGACTAAATTTTCAGTGACACCAGCATATTTGCTTTAAATTTAGCAATGAGTAGTTCATAGGTTGCTTTGCATTTGCTTAGTTTTTCATTCTGAAACACAACAAAACCTCTTCTCAGAGATGGAGGGAATCTCTTCTGAATAGATTCCAAGTATCACCTTCCCAGAGTCCTCTTGCTTAGCTGTGACTGACAAATGTCTGTTCAATTTAACCACTTAGATAAGAAATGCAATGCTTGTATTTAAAATTTAATATTTTCTATGTGGTTGTATTTTTCAAATAACAAACTGTTCATAATGTTTTTATTGTTCTGGATATGTATTTTCTAACAGAGAAGGATGTCCATAATTTCTTATTACTGGAAACATCATTCAGATTGACATCAGTTCAGTAATTTGAATGATTTTAGTGCAGCATTTCCAACTTTTTCTTCCTCCTAAGTGTCCACACCTGGGCACACATGCATGTGGGAGCACACAAATGGGAAAATCGGTGTCACGTCTATTTTTTGTCATCAGATGTCAAGTGTTGAAAGAGATTTTCTTGTTTGTCTAGTTCAGCCCTGTAGTTGATAGTCTAGTAGAGTCTGTTAACAATTTGCAAGGTTCTGGGGTTTTGGGTTTTTTTTTTTTTTTTTTAAGTTGCCGTGCCTGGTTTGATTTATGTACATGCAGCTTGACTGTTCAACTCAGATTTTTTTTTGAAAAATAAAAAATGAATGTATATTTTATGTCTGCTTTCTTGAATAACCAAGTTATCTTAATTTAATCTCCAATGCATATGGCTTCTAAATGTTTTTTTTATTTTAGTATCACATTTCTGGAAATAATGCTTTTCTTTGTATTTTGCAATATTAGAATATTGTAAGCAATCCCATACCCATAACTAGTGTTTCTGAGCTATTAATGTTTTTGGTGAACATGTTGTTCCAGTTGACACTCCTCTACTCCTCTGATGGATTTGCTTTACTGGTCAGGCTGGTGCCCCATTTGGAAAGATCTCATAGTGATCATATATTGACCCTTGTATATATGCCTTTAAGTAGTGGGTTGCTGCTCTTTAATTTTTATTACTTTGGCAGATTATATTGAATCCTCAAAAATTCTTAAGTTTTAAGTTTTGAAATGTACAACTCTCTAAACAGTTAAGATCTAAGAAACAAGTTTCTGAAAAATATTCCCCATAGACTATAATGTGGTAATGGTGAAAAAGATGAGATGTTTTCTTAAGAATTATTGATCCTCCATGACTCTTTTCTCGATGTTTTACTGTAATTTTTTAAACTTTAGTTTAGAAATCCGATGATCTCCTAAACATGATGCTCGCTCTTGGTTTGCTTTGCTGCAGCTGTTATTTGCTTTTTTGTTTGAGTTTAAGATAGTTTTTTTTTTTTTCCAGGTGTCCACGGACATTTATTTATTTATTTGTTTGTTTATTTATGGTGCTGAGGATTGAACCCAGTACCTCATACATGCTATACAAATGCTCTACCACTAAGCCACAACCCCAGCCCTGTTATTTGCTTTATATATATATATATTAGTTGTAGGTGGACACAATACCTTTATTTTATTTATATGTGGTGCTGAGGATCAAACCCAGGGCCTCACACACAGTAGGCGAGCGCTTTACCACTGAGCCACAACCCCAGCCCTATTATTTGCTTTTGATTATCACTTTTTCTTTGGGGAGAGTAAGACAGGGAGATGCTACTAGCATGATTTTTTAAAAATATTTTTTTAGTTGTAGAAGGACACAATACCTTTATTTTATTTATTTTTATGTGTGCTGAGGATCAAACCCAGCGCCTCACATGTGCTAGGTAATGACTCCACCACTGAGCTACAGCCATAGCCCCACAAGCATGATTAAAAAAAGGAAGAAGAAGAAGAAAAAGTTAAAAAAAAATTTGATGAAAAGCTCTGGACTTTTTCCTGGGAAAGCGCATATGTGCGTGCAGCATTTTGCATGCAAAAACCTAGTTCTTAAAACTCCTGCATCAAATATGTTTTTTAAAAGAATTGGTTTTTTTGAGATATACTCTGAAATATTTAAGGATTCTCTTCAAAATAATTGGGAATGGTGGAGTAATTGGAAACATAGATGATAAACAAGTTGGCCTTGAGTAGATTGTTAAAATGATGGGTAGGTGGGGTTTCATTATACTCTACTTTTGTGTGTGTGTGTTTTCTTTGACGATAATGATCTTTTGTATTTTTTTTAAATTTCTTTTTAAAATTTGGTATTAGGAATTGAAACCAAGGGTGCTTAACCACTGAGCACAGCCCCACCACCACCACCACCAGTTGCTTAGCGCTTCACTAAGTTACTGGGTCTGACTTTGAAGTTGTGATCCTCCTGCCTCAGCCTTCAGAGTCTCTAGGATTAGGGGCGTGTACTACCGCGCCTGGCCTACATGTTTAAAATTTTCCATAAGAGATGTTGTTGTATTTTCTTAAAAAATCAACCTGCTCCTGTACTTGAGATTCTGTAACCCTTCTCCCAATCTTCTAAAATCCCAGCATCTCCTAGCTGAAAGGAGGTACCACAGAGAGATGAGGATGCTGGTCCTGTCAAACACACCTGAGACCGGAGGAAGAGTTTCAGGCGAGCCCATGAAGGGACAGAGGAGCCCGTGAAGGTTGAGTTGTTACGGTCAACCTGACCTCATTTGTACCTGGCTCTGATGGAGCCTGTTCTCTTCCTTTAATAAAGAAGTAGATCCGTGAAAATCTTGGGTCCTCCCCCCTCCCTAAAACAACTGTGCATATGATGGACAGATTCGTGATCCAATCATGAGAAAGTACTAAGAAGATTGACAGCTGAGGCAGGAGGTGCAAGGGTCTGGAATGGTATCTGGCCTTTCCCTAGGTCTTGGGAGAAATGTTCCTCAAGGAGTTGCTACCTGGAAGAGAGAACCTCCGGGAGCACCAGCAGGGAAGAGGGTAGAGGCGACAGGGGTCTCCGGCTGCCTGGTGCCTGTGCACTCACACCTGGTATCACAACATATGTCCCAGTAGGGAGTCCCTCGCGACCACTGTGTCTTATTTCAGAAGGTGTTTGCGCCATCTTCCTTCCCCAGTGCATTTCTTTTTTCTTCTCTTTCTTTTGATTTCCCTCTTCTATTCCTTCCTCTGCGTAGGAGCATTTTCACTGCCATTTTTTCGGATAAGACACCAGGGACGGATATGAAAGACATTAAACAAGATGTATTTCAGCAATAAGAAAGATTCTTGTATTTCTCATGGGCTCCCAATGAAATAAGGAAGAGAAATTAAAATTCCTGAGGAATTTTTCCAATGTTCAGAAGGCAATTGAGGAAAATAGTTTCACAGATTTCTAACATATTTAACTACAGTAATACTGTTCACCAAGAGTTTGGTCAAATTTAAAGAACCCAGTGAATCTTTTAGGACAATTTTAAAGAATCTAACCCCCACTAGTAAACATACATTTTTGAAAGTTAACGGTTAATACTGTATTTGTGCTTTGTTGTTGTCATCGGTCCCATGGATAAAAGCTCAGAACTGAAAGGATGACATTTGGCCTGCTCCTAGACAGGAAGAACTATGATCCTCATTTTCTTTTGAGCAGTATTTTCAGTGCATGTGTAGACTGTGTATAGTTCGCTACCATGTAGTTCTCTTGCTCTCATAATTTCTCAATGTAACTATCCAGTCAGGGTGCAGTCTCCCAAGTGACAGTCAATGATGTGCCACTTTCACAACTTTTATGATAGTACATCTGTCCTATTATTTGATATTTATTTTACATTGATTTTTTTACATGAATTTATATTAAAGCAAAAAATAGGTACTTTAAAGAAAATAGAGGTCCTGGAATAAAATTTGAACTCTACCTCTTACTAATTCCATGATCTCTGCACCTCAGTTGTTTCGTCTTTAAGGTGTAAGACAGCCAGGCGTGATGGTGCACGCCTATAATCCCAGCTACTCAGGAGGCTGAGGCAGAAGGATCACAAGTTCGAAGCCAGCGTGGGCAATTTAGTGATACCCTGCCTTAAAATTAAAATAAAAATGCAGCTCTGGTAGAATGCTCCTGGGTTGAATTCCCAGTACTGGAAAAAATAAAAATAAAAAAAACCAAGAGTAACATAATGTCTACCTCATAGGGTTATTGTGAGGATTAAAGAAGATTTATATATATATCACACAGAACAATGCCTAGTGTGTAGTAACTATCTAGATAAAATAGTAACTATTAGTATGGTTACTAATACTACATAAATGCTGTATTGCTTGCAATAAATAGATATAAATACATGTCTTTATTTTTGTATTTTATTTTTAATTTGAATATCCATATATATTTTCACATATATATCCCTATGTTTATATACATTCATATGTATATAAATATATCCTAACAGCAACCAAATTTTCCTGCTCATGCATTTTCATATATATTCAGTTACATAATCATAAACTAAAAGAAATTGTAAACATCCATCTCAAAAGAAAAACAACTATAACCAAATTTATATTGATTTAAATTTTTTCATGTCTATTTTTACATGTATATTTGTATTCCTATATATGGATAAAAAAGTTCAATTCCTAAACTAACCCTAACCATTCCTAAACTAACCCTAACATTAGTTCTATACCTACCAATATACCTCAGAGAAACCTCTGTACATACAGACCATAACATTTTACATGAATGTACCTATGTATTTGGGGATATAAATTCACATAAAAACCCATAGATACTTTATATACACTCATTTCCATAGGCATAACCCAGATTTCACATGTAATATATCAATATTGCTTACCTTAAAAATATCTACAGATAAAAGTATATATATATATATATATATATATATATATATATATATATATATATATATATATAAATGTAAATTTTGATATGTTCCAAAAGTAACCTGTCCCCTAAACCAAAGTCTTAACTCAAAACTAAACCTAACCATACCTTTTAAACAATCGTGAGACTTTTAAACAAAAATTATAAATATTACTTTGAATATCCGTACATATTTTCACATATATTCTGTATATGTTTATATATACATTTTTATATACATATGTACACACACACACACACACACACACACGTACCAAAATCCTACCCAAGAATTTTCATATATTCAGATACATAATCATATCCTGTATTTTACCAAAATTGTAAACAACTATCTCAAAAGAAAAATAACTATATATAAATCTATGTCCATTTAAATATTTTCACATATATTCACATTTGTATTCATATATGTGGATAAAAATATTCAAACCCAGTATTATTGTGTTGTGGTCTCTTTGATTCTTGAAGTTGAGAAGGGTTTGTTTGATCTACATAGATGCTCCATTGTTTAGGGGCATAAATATTTATAATTGTTATGTCTTGTTGATGCATAATTCCTGTAAGCAGTATGAAATGTCCTTCTTTGTCCCTTCTGATTAACTTTGGCTTGAAGTCCACTTTATCTGGTATGCGGATAGAAACTCCTGCTTGTTTATGTGATCCATGTGAGTGATTTTTTTTCCCTATCCTTTTACTTTCCATCTATGGATGTTTTTGCCTATGAGGTGAGTCTCTTGGGTCTTGTTTTTTAATCTGATCTGCCAGTCTTATGTTTTTAGATTGATGAGTTTGGGCCATTAATGTTCAGAGTTATTAATGAGATATGATTTGTGTTCCTGGTCATTTTGGTTTATTTCTAGTTTTTCATTTGAATTATTTTCTCCTTTGATTGACTATTCATTTGGTGTAGTTCCTCTCTTGGCCGGTTTTCACTTTTTTTTTTTTCACTTCATTTGAAGTGCAGGCTTTCTGGTTGGGATTCTTTTAATTTTTGTTTATCATGGAAGGTTTTTATTTCATCTTCAAGTCTGATGCTTAATTTTGCCAGATATAGGATTCTAGGTTGGCATCCATTTTCTTTCAGAGTTTGGTATAGTTATTATTGAACCTCCTAGCTTTGAGGGTCTGGGTTGACAACTCAGCTGAGGTCCTTATTGGTTTCCCCCTATATGCTGCCTTTAAAATTCTATCCTTATTCTGTATGCTAAGCATTTTCATTATAATGTGCCTTGATGTTAGTCTATTGTAATTTTGCACATTTGGTGTCCTGTAAACTTCTTGTATTTATTTGATTTTCCATTCCCATTTTTTGATTTGGGAAATTTTCTGATATTTCACTGAAAAGATTATGCATTCCTTTGGTTTGTATCTCTGTGCCTTCATCCATCCTGATAAATCTTAAATTTGGCCTTTTCATGTTATCCCATAATTCTTGGAAGTTCTGTTCATGGTTTCTTAACATCATCTCTCCATGATCAACTCTGTTTTCAAGACTATATATTTGTCTTCAATGCCTGAGGTTCTGTCTTCCAAGTGGTCCAGACTGTTGATGAAGCTTTCTATTGGACTTTTAATTTGGTTTATTGTTTCCTTCATTTCACGGATTTCTGGGTTTTTGTTTGTTTATTTTTTCAGAATCTCTGTCTTTATTGAAGTGATCTTTTACTACTTGTATTTGCTCTCTTTCATCATCCTTTACTTTGCAGATCAGTTTAACTATGTACATTCTAGACTCCTGCTCTGACATTTCTTCCACTGTGGTATCATTGGGTTCTGTTATTGCAATATCTTGGTTTGCTTGGGGCGATTTGTTCCCTTGCTTTTTCATGTTGTTTGTGTCTCTACCCATCTAACAGTATGAATCTGAGACAGTAGAGTGTCTACCCTGTGGACTTGTCCCTGAAGGTTTCTAGTACCTCACTGTTTAGGGGGAGACAAATAATAACAACCAATGCAAACAATTTATATCATTAAACCAAATAGTTCCTACTGTGATATCTACAATGTTAATTATCACAATAAACAGAAATGATATGATCAGTTATTGCCTATAATAAAAACAGCAAGTTTGGGCTGGGGTTGTGGCTCAGTTTTAGAGCGCTTGCCTAGCATGTGTGAAGCACAGGATTCAATTCTCATCACCACATATAAATAAATAAAGATCTATTGACAACTAAAAAAATATTTTTAAAAAAGCAGCAAATTTGCAAAGGGGTTTACATTTTCAGATGGTGGACAGGGAGAGAACAGAAATGATATAGGAAGTGATGATTACGAGGGAGGAGGAGAGAAGACAGAAGTAAAAGATTAAAGGAAGAGGGAAAGAGAGAACAATAAAGATTGGCTGTTAGCAGAAGAAAAGAGAATCAAGGGCAGCAGGAGAAAATAATATATAAAAAGCAAAAATCAAACAGAATATAGGGGCTGGGGTTGTGGCTCAGTGGTAGGGCACTAGCATGTGCAAGGCACTGGGTTCGATCCTCAGCACCACATAAAAATAAATGTCCAACTACAACTAAAAAGTGTGTGTGTGTGTGTGTGTGTGTATATATATATATATATATATATTTTTTAAGTAAATAAGATAAAAAGAATACCAAACTAAAATATACTAACCAAACATCCTATGCCCTGGAGTAGCCAGGAATGGAGACTCCACTATTCCATGTAAATCCATGTAAAATAACTGGCTTCAGAAATGCTAGAGATGAGAAGAAAAACAAAAATAGGAAACTGTATAAATGACCATGTACCATTAAGGTCACAGACAGTGAAAAAGAATTTTTAAAAAAGTCTTGAAGAAAAGTTAAAGAATTCTTTCCGTTGGAGTTCAAAATATTTTCAGCTTCTCTTCTGAGCAGTTTTCGGTGGGGTCTTCTGGAGGTGATGCTCCACCCTCTGGGCTGCTGGAGTGAGAGGTAATCATTCCCAGAGGTGGAGTTCCTGGAGGCAGGGTTTAGGCTTAGGCAGGCTCCAGGCTCTTCACTGAATGCTGATTAGTCTGGAGATTTTAATTGAGCTCACCTCCAGCACCAGGTACTTCACAGTCCATGCTGGGAGACTCTACCCCAGGGATCTCCCCTGGGTTCCACTTGTGTGATGGGGGAGCCAATTCTTAGTCCCCTAGGCCCCTGCAGACCCTACGTTTCCTGGTGTCTGGTTCAGTCTCCAATTTCCCACCTGCACCCTTCTGATTTCCTAGCCAGATGCATCTCTCCCAGCAGGTGCCCCCTGTGTAAACCTCTCCACAACTGATTTTCTCCTGGTCACTTAACACACTCTATGTCGTGCCCTGTGTGTTCACTGATCCTGTATGTCCAGCCAAACTCAGGTTTGCCAGGAATCAGCTTCCTCTGTTGCCAGGCCCCTGGCTGCAGCTGCAAAATGGTTCCTTCCTTTGTTCTCTGCACGGTGTATGGAGAGATGGCAGCTTCTTTCCCCACATGCAGATATTGTGCAGTGAGGTCCTCGGTCAATCTCCTTGGTACCCAGACATGCCTCGGGCCTGCCCCAAATGCAGATTCTTTTAATCCCGTTATCCCTCCTCTACACTCATGGAGGGTCCTCTCTGACTGGAGCTTCTGGCCTGGCTGTGGCAGCAGCTGTACTGCTGGGGATTTTTTTTCCTTATTTTATTATTTCCAACGCCCAGTGTCCCTAGTCTGTTTTGAATGTCCAGTTTTAGGTTCCAGTAAAGTCCCCCCCACACACACACTTTTCTTTTGTTCACCCACCTTGCAGAGAAGCTGCCTGTCTGCTTTCTTGGTTTCATGCTGCGGAGTAACCAAGAATGCCGACTCCTCTATTCCGCCATCTTTGTTTTTTTGTGGTGCTGGGGATTTGAATCCAGGGCCTTGTGCATGCAAGGCAAGCACTCTACCAACTGAGCTCTATCCCCAGCCCTATTCCACCATCTTGAATCTGAGTACATAGTTATTACTATTAAAAATGTTTGCCCTCTCTTCCCCTTGTAGCATCACTAATGGCAATCACCACACGTTGGGAAACAGCTTGACCCCCTCTGCCTCAGAATGCTCTGCTCTTTGGCTTCCAAGTGAGCTTGTACCATTGTCCCTTGGGTTTTCTGCTGCATTTCTAGATTCTAGATTTCTTTTCTCATCGTTTGATACTCAGATTTAGTCTTAGACACTTTCCAGTCCCACAGCCTTAGCATATGTCGACCTAAGTTATCTACTAAACCTTTCTCAACTGGGGTTCTCCATGTAAACCACAGAAAATAACTGGAGGGCTTATTTTCTCAGTTTCCCAAAGATAACAGGCACATAACTAATACCATTCTAGATGCAAAAGCAGGTGTTAATGCATCCCAGAGAGTGAAGCCTTGAAACTTTAGGGCACATTTCTCTAGTGGAACCCCAGTTGAGATAAGCTCCTTAAACCTACATCTCACCCCATTTCCTTCCCAAAGATATAGCCTCTCTATCTACCTTGCTGCCAGAAACCCAAGTTATCCCAGGAACTTCCTCCTTCCTCCACACTTCACAATCTGTTCCCACTGCCTGAGTATCTTTAAATCTCTTCCCTTCTCTTTCTCCTCACTGCCACCAGCTCAGTCAGCCCACACCATTTTGCCCATGTTACTTAAAACCCACCTGAGTGATCTTCTTGCCTCCACGAATCTATCCCCCACCGCTTCCCGGGAAAATCTAACTACAAATCTTATTCTCTCTGAAGCCTTTCTGATAAATTTCCAAACCATCCACAAGGATTGCTAGCTCTTGATGTTACACCATTGTCCCCTCTCTCTGCCATGTGCCCACTTCTCCCTCGCCCTCTGCCTAGGGCGTTGCTATGATCTGTTTGTGTTCACCCCAAAATTTTGTGTTAAAACCTAACTCCCGGGCTGGGGTTGTGGCTCAAGTGGTAGCGCGCTCGCCTGGCATGCATGCGGCCAGGGTTCGATCCTCAGCACCACATACAAACAAAGATGTTGTGTCCGCCGAAAACTAAGAAATAAATTTAAAAAATACCTAACTCCCAAAGTGATGGTAATAGGAGGTGGGCCATTTGGGAGGTGAAAGGTTATGCCTTCAGAATAGGATTTGTGTCCTTGTAAAGAGGGGTGAGGGAGTTCGTAGTGTCCCTTCCACCATGTGGGGATGCATAGAAGACACCATCTGTGGACCAGCAAATAGGCTCTTTCTGGACACTGAATCTGCTGCTTTGATCTTGGACATTCCCGCCTCCAGAACCGTAAGCAGTAAAAAAGCAGTAAATTCTTTATAAATTAGGTATTATAAAATACCTAAGGTATTTTGACATAACAGTCCAAATGGACCAATACTGGTGCCCTTCTCTCCCATCTATGCCTCTGCCTCCTTCTTTTGAACCCATAAGCCAATCATTGTCACCTACAAGGCATCTGTCATTCCCAAGGAGCCAAGTTTATTCAAAGGATCAGCTTTCTATCTGTGAGCATTTAACTCACAAAGTGGGTGAATAGGGACAATACCCCAATTCTCTAATGAAGGTCTGCATGTCCCAGGATGGAGGTTTGTGCCTTAGCTGTGGTTGTTCAAAGCCTATGTTTCACTGTTGGGTGTTTCCCAAAGAGAACTTAATCAAGAGCTGGCACATAATGATGTTTTCTTAACAGAACTATTGCTGCCAGTTTTACTATACTTGCTACAATATTGCAAGGCTCCAAATCTCCTGGGAGACTCAACAGTAATAAAATCTATGCCATTGAGATTTCCAAAAGTCTGTCAGAGAAGAATCCAGTGAGGTAGCTGAATTACTTTTGATCAGAGGGTTTTAACTTGAGACCCATGGGTGGTCTTCACTGAGTCCAGGAACCCCCTAAAATGATAGGCATAGTTTTTGTGCATGGGTACATTTCACCTGGGAAGAGGATCTACTTCCCAGAGAGTCCACTGCTGAGGACTGAGGTGCCAATTTTCCCTTTGGACTTTTTTTTTGTTTATTTATTAAAACATTTGAACACTCACTATGCTTTACCAGGCATAATATCAGGAAACTTAAAAAAAAAAATATGCAGTCATTACTCTTATATCCTAGTGGGAGAAGTAAGATACACAAGGTAAAATTAATCATGTTCTATTTTTGAGGATGGTAAATCACCACATAAGAAAATTAAGCCAAATTGTATGTGAAAGAGAGAAAGTTTTAAATAGGGATGCTCAAAGAAGCATCGTTGACTTGTTTTTGTGGTACTATGGATTGAATCCAGTGATAAGGGAAGCACTCTTATCACTGAGATACATGGCCAGTCAGAAGGCATTACTGAAAAGATGAATTTTGGAAAAAAAAAAATTTCTGGTGCTGGGGCTTAACCCCAGAGCCTCATGCATGTTAAGTATATGCTCTCCATTGATTCACACCCAGAAAAGATAACCTTTAAATGACACATGCAACTACTGAGGGAGAAAGCAAAGGGGTCTAAGGAGAACCTAGGGATTATCTTCAAAGGTGCTTTTCCCTGGCATTAAGGCAGACAGCAGGAGTTAAAAACATCATCCATTCTGGTGCAGTGGAAAGCTGAAGAGGGTTCAATCAGTTCTTCTTCATACCTACTTATGCCCAAAAATGTTCAATGGCTTCTAGCTGTGTACCAGGCTAAAGACTCTGGACATCCTGGAATTCAAAACCCTCTTGATGGGGCTGGGGATGTGGCTCAAGCGGTAGCGCGCTCGCCTGGCATGCGTGGGGCCCGGGTTCGATCCTCAGCACCACATGCAAACAGAGATGTTGTGTCCACCAAGAACTAAAAAATAAATAAATATTTTAAAAAAACCCTCTTGATTATGAATCCACTCCACTCTTAGTCTCATTTCTAATTATCTATCTACACAAATCTATCTGTGCTCCAGCAAATTGAACTTCTGGTAGCTTCATAATGGCCCCTATTCCTGTTCCCCTCCTGCCCCTGGGCAGACGTTTCCTTTGCTTTGAGTATGGCTTCCCTGTCTTTCCTGGCTAAAATCCTCTCATTTGAAAGTCAAGTTCAAATGCCCTCTCTGTTGTAGCTTCACTGGTTCTTTCAGGCTCCTGTCCTCACCAGGTTGCACCCAGTATTAGTTGTGTGCTTGTCTCACATGCTCTATGATGTCAGACTCCTGAGGACAGTGACTATAAACTCCTGCTCCTCATGGTCCATATTCATTTTTTAAAATTTTATTCTTTAAATTTTTTTTTTCAGTTGTAGATGGACACAGTACCTTTAATTTATTTTTATGTGGTGCTGAGGATTGAACCTGGTGTCTCACATGTGCTAGACAAGTGCTCTAACCACTGGGATACACTGCCCCTCCATATTATTATTTGATCATTTTTTAAAAATACTGGGCATCTAATGGGCACTGTGCATACAGAGGTGAATAAGAAAAACACTTAGTAAATATGGTTTTCTTCAATATTGTTGCAATGGGACTCCTGCTGACAGGATTCTGATAGTGGGCATGGGTTGCACTGTGGATTCACATTCTCTATTTTATCTCGTATTCTTATTGTAACCATATCTGCCAAATCCCTTATTTGAGTGGTCCTTCAGCTCACATAAAGGCCAAATTGAAGCAAGGAATCGAGACAATTTAATGAGACAGCTGACAGACTGTGTGGAGGTGGGGGTGGGGTGGGGGGTTGTGGATCCATCTCTGAAATTAACTAAAGCATTGTTATATGAATTATTTAGCAGTGGCTTTCAAAGCTTCTTTGCCCTGACTCACAGTGGAAAAAATAAATGCATTTGGGGCTGGAGTTGTAGCTCAGTGGTAAAGCACTTGCCTTGCATGTGTGAGGCACTGGGTTCGATCCTCAGTACCACATAAAAGTAGATAAATATAATAAAAATTTTGTTTCCATCTACAACTAGAAAAATATTTTTTTAAATACATTTTACAATGCAACCAGGTCATATATATTTTCTTTCACGCATTCTTTCAACAAGTAGGTATTAACACTCACTATATGCCAAGGACTATTACAAGTGGAAAATACTTGTGAATGAAGAAGAGGAAAAAGGGTGAATGGAAGGAGATAAAAATTCTTGCCCTTTTTACATATTAGTGGAATAGACAACAGACAAAACAAGTAAAATACACACAGAAATAAACTGATAGTCATATCACATAAAACCATAAAGTTGGTTTCAGGAATGAGTGAGACTTTGTACTTTGGAAAAATACTGGTCTAGACAATGTCTGGCACAGGCAGAGTATGTGCTGTCTTATTTTATTGTTGGAGTGACATGAAGAAAGATGTTAAATGATTCAACCACAATCCCAGGGAAGTGATGCTGAGACATCGTCTCAGGGTCGAGTCTACTGCTGACCTCTGTGCCTGGAGCAGCCCCGCGTCTCTTTGATTAAGCAATCTTGACCTTTGCCTGGAGCATCTCTTCACCCTCTTGCCAGGTAAAAATCCCAAGAATGTTTCTAAGCCTATCCAAACCACAGAAGCTCCAGGATGCCTCTCATGCCACAGTTGCTCCTGGCTTACTTAATGACTACTGGTGTGCCAGAGCAGGGTGCTCTGCAAGGTGATCTCTCCATGACCAGATCTTACTCATCTTTTTGTCTCCCACAGCACAGTGCTTACCAGAGGAGGTATTAATAAAATCACATGGACTTGAATTTGTAAGTGACACAAAACAGATATAAAGTGTTTACTAGCCCTAGCAGAAGTGTTTACTAGCTAGGGCTACATGATTTTGGCAACATCTATTTAAAAGGCTTCCATGCCAAATGTGGTGTGCACACCTCTAATCTCAGCTATTCAGGTGACTGAGGCAGGAGGATCACAAGCTTAAGGCCAGCCTGGGCAACTCAGTGAGACCCCATCTCAAAATTTAAAAAAAAAAGGCTTGAGGATATAGCTAAGTTGGTGGACAATTTGCCTAGCATGAGCAAGGTCCTATGTTCAATCCTCAGTCCTGCCAAAAAAAAATTCAAAAATTAAAAAATAAAAACTTGGCAAGACCTTGCTTCAACAAAAAATAAAAAGGGCTGGGGCAGAGCAGTTGCCTAGCATGCTGCCCCCGGATTCTATCCCCAGTACCACTCCCCCCACCCCAAAAAAGGCTAAGAAACTGACAAGAATACCACTGCTAACGTAATCTCATCATCTGGATTACAAGTCATATGATAGGTAGTTTTCAATAGTGTAAAAACTATACAAATGTCATCTCCCTACCATCTATCAGCTGATACATTTAGAACCATGTCAGTATGTTGTGAAGCCAGAACAAAAACTTGGTGAAATTAATTCAAGAAAAGGAGGGCTACCATAAAACCCAAGGAAGGAGAGCATCTAGGGGCCCTTTGGGAGCTTCTCAGCAGTAGGAGTAATTCTCTGTCATGGTGACCATTATAGTGGGGTCAGCTGCCAACTCACCCACATGATATCAGTTCAAATTCTCCAGAGGAAAAAACGTGAACAGCAATGGGCATAATGGCGCACACCTATAATCCCAGGTACTCAGGAGGCTAAAGCAGGAGAATCAAAGTTCAAGGCCAGCCTGGCCAACTCAGTAAAACCCTGTCTCAAAATTTAAAAAAAGGGGGGGGGGGCGGGGGGGGGGGCGTGCCTTGAGGATACAGCTAAGTTGGTGAACAATTTGCCTAGCATGAGCAAGGTCCAAAAAAAAAAATTAAGAAAAAACAACAATTAAAAACTTACCAAAAAAATCCAAATGCCACATACAGTTCTAGAACTATCTATTCTCGCTTCACTTTGGGTAGGATAGGGCTGTGTGGCTGCTAAAGTATTTGGGGCCGGGGGAGCCTATGAAAAGGGAATAAAACTTTGGCTAAATATTGAACCCGAGTACAACTGTAAATTAAAATTTTGTCCTACCATCAGAGATGATGGGGACTGAGGTCAAGAAAAGATCAATTATGAAAAAGTTATATATGGGCTGGGAATGTAGTTCAGTGGTACAGTGGATGCTTAGCATGCATAAGGCCCCAAGTTCAAACCCCAGGAACAACAACATAAAACCCAAAATCTGTATCTGTGATAATAGTGTAAAATAAAATTTCAATCATGAAAATTTTGCATAACATATGTTGAAGAGTTCTCTAAACTCTGCTTTTCAGATTTTATTTTCAATCAGCTCCTACTTCTGTAGGACTGTAATAGGATAGTGAGGACATCATTTTTTTTTTTTTTTTGGTACCAGGGATTGAACTCAGGAGCACTCAGTCACTGAACTACATCCCCAGCCCTATTTTGTATTTTATTAAGAGACAGGGTCTCAATGAGTTGTTTAGGGCCTCGCCACTGCCGAGGCTGGCTTTGAACTTGCAATCCTCCTGCCTCAGCCTCCCGAGCTACTAGGATTACAGGCATGAGCCACCGCACCCTGCAGAGGACATCATATTTAAAGAAGCACTCCAGATTCTGCTAAAGATGGCTTGTGTTGAGCAACTTGCTTAAGTTCCTACTTAATTTAAAACAGGCTCAACTTGAATAATTTAAGTTTTTAATTAGATAAAAATGAACAATGAAACCATACACATACCATTTATGTAGAAATGTAGTAATAAGGCCATGTACAAATAAATGTGTAAGCCACGACGTTCTTTATAATTACTTTGAATAGCACTATCACATCATTTATAATGGCATATGTTTATAAAAGATGCTTAAGACTGATTGGTAATTTAGTTTTATCTTGGGTTTTCTTTTAAAATAATATGAGAATATTTATACATTTAAAAAGAGTACTTCTGGATGATAACATTGACTATAAACTTGAAAGCTATATACTACATCAATCCTGTGGAATACAAATATAAACCTAACTTATTTAATCCTATGCATTCACAGTTTTCAAAAGCACCCTCATTTCTTTCAAGTTAAATACTACAAATGGTTCTTATAAGGCTATTGTGGACACAACATACTCAGTTATTTGGGGCTGATTTTACATGACTATCCAATTCAGAGTCTGATTGAGAGCTAAAAATCAAATGGCATTACAAAAAAGGTAAAGTCACTAAGCAGCATAATCAAATTTTCAGACAATCCAGCTTCTAAAGCTTTCATCATCCTAGTCCCCCTCCCTTCTTTTTGCTTTTACTTCCATATTCCTTTCTTTTCAAGAAGCAAAAAATATGTAAGTTCACCAAAATTCTGAATGTCACAGTGTGTACAGCACTGAATGAGAGGAGCTTTGGCATTGGGTATTACAAAGTAATTTTCATTACAGATGTTTTCTTCATTCTGGGTCAAGGCGAGGTAAAACAGGAAGAATAAGATTTCCAAATGCAGAGTCTTGAGTTATGAAGTATCCAGATGAATGTGCATGAGCATGCTGAGAAAGATTAAAAAACAAAAAAACAAGTAGAGTCACAATTTTCCAACCAAGTCATTAAAATTTCTTATCCTTTCTAAATGCTTGAGACCAAATTTATTTAAAAATCAATTCTTATTCTGTTAATTTTGTTGAAATACACAGGAGGTGGATAACACAGAATTTGGATTAACAAATTACACCAAGTACTCATTATCATCCTTACTATCTCCCCTGTGACTCTCTTCAATCAATAGATGAGTTAAAGACATGAACTGCTTTGTTCCTCAAAGTGAGGAAAACTAGCATCAAAGGCTCCAAAGTACTCTGCTTTTGGTCAACAAAGCGGGAAAGAAAGGATAGCAGTTGAAAGGAAAGGCAGAATGGTTATTGATGATTGAAAATACCAATATTTGGGCTGGGGTTGTGGCTTAGTGGTAGAGCACTTGCCTACCATGTGTGAGGCACTGGGTTCAATTCTCAGCACTGCATATAAATAAATGAATAAAATAAAGGTCCATCAACACTAAAAAAAAGTATTTAAAAAACAATACTTTATAGAGAATGATGGAATGTAAATAATAAAGAAGCCACAAATAACTTCCCTCTGTATTAAAGTTCCATGTTTTTAGTTCAATGAAGTTGACACAGGTGCATTAAAATAGGTTGGAAATCACAATCTAGAGCTTCTGCATCCTTTATTTACATTTTCCTATATATAGAAACATATTTTTCAGCCTAATCATTCATCTATTCTTTCTCGAAAGAATAGAGCTCTAAAAAATATAATACTTATTTCAGTATTAACTGGTATATTTGTTGTTCCAGTTAAGATTTTTATAGTTGTATATTTAAGATGAGGGGACATAATGTGTTTTAAAAAGGGGACTGGGTTTTTAAGTCACCTAAAGTGAGATGATCTTTATAACATCTCTTCCAATTCTGGGGTTCAAAGGTTTAGAATCATAGGCAATTACATTATGCATAAAAAAAAGTCATTTCATCCAAGGTCTCTGAAAATCTTAAATTATCCCAGATAAATGTAATTAAAACTATTTGTTTTATATATATATATATATATAAAATTCAATTTTTTTTTTTAGCTGTAGTGGAAAACATCTTTATTTTTTATGTGGTGCTGAGATTTGAACTCAGTGCCTCACACATGGTAGGCAAGCGCTCTATCACTGAGCCACAACCCCAGCTGCAAATTAATGACTTTTTGTTTTTGTTTTTTTGTTGTTGTTGTTGATAGACTTTTATTTTTTATTTATTTATATGTGGTACTAAGAATTGAACCCAGTGCCTCACATATGCTAGGCAATCACTGTACCACTGAGCCACAACTCCAGCCCCTGAATTAAGGTTTTTAAATTGAATAAGAGGTTCCACATTAGGAATGTGAATTTCTAATCCAACAGTAAGAGTTAGCTTTTAAACACTGCCTGCACAAGTTGTGCAAACCATAAAAAAAAAAAAAAAAAAAAATCCTAACAGCAGCAATAAACCAATAAGAATATCAAACAATATAATGACATGACAAATTTAAAAATATATATGTACTATTAAACTAGCCAGTTCAATTTTCTAGATCATCCTGCCCATCCAAATATCCTCAGCTCTTTTGTGCACAAGCAATCCCTTGGCAGGTATAGCACAGAATCCATCATGACGGCGTCAACACCATAAAAGACACTTTCATTACTGCTGTACTGGTCCTTCAAACCCTTTGGGTATGATTGAACATCAGCAAACCATTGCAATTATGTGTGGAACATTCTTATTGATATTGCTCTACCAAAATACAAAATAACTACTGTGCTAGCTTCTAAGGCCCAGGAAATCACAAATGATTCAAGAATGTCAGTTATACTTTGCTCACCTGCAAAGCTGCCTTCTGCTGGGCTGCGATATGCTGCTGTTCTGCATGATCCCGGAAGTCCTTATTAAGAGCGGGTCTGGAGAGTGCAATGCTAAAATGGAAATCTTGGTTACTAGGTTTCTTAAGGCAAAGGCATCCTACTTTTTTTTTTTTAATAGTAGTAAATTATCTTTGTTTTAAATCATATAGTTGACGCATAAAAACTGCATATACTTATGGTGTACAATATCATGTTTTGATATCTGCATATGTTGTGAAATGGTTAGATCAAGCTAATTAGCACATCTGTCATCTCACATACTGATTTTTTTTTTTTAATTTTGAGAGCACTAAAGATCTACTCTCAGTAATTTTCAGGTATTCAATAATCATTATTAACAGTCACCATACTGTATAATGAATAATAAGTCTCCTAAAGAGATGTCCTTACTTCTGTTTTTTTTTTCTAGGTGGTGTTGGGAATCACAACCCTGACTTCATGCATGTTATGCATACTATGCACACATTCTGTTACTGGCTAGATCTTCTATCCTTAATTCCAACCCATATTTTTCATTATTTTTTTATTTATAATTTAAGGTCCCCTATTTTCAAATAGATTTGAGGTACCACAGTCTATATCATGTTCCTTATTAACATAATTTTTAAAAACAAAGTAAATTACATGATACCTATCAACAGTAAAACCACACTTTTTTATTTGCATAATAACAAAACTTAGCCACTGTTCCACACAGGTTGAACTACTATGAATAAATAACTAAGAGACACTTAATTACCAGATTCTAGAGCAGATACTAGATGCTTGGCTATGTGCTAATAAAAATAAGCACTGGGGGTATAAAACATGCAAGAGCGAGCTCACACACAACAGCAATTCGGATGAATTGTGATGCATGCGATGATAGGGGAATTAAGAGACTCTTTTTTTTTTATTTGTTCATGGACTATTTACTTACTTACTTACTTATTTATTTATATGCAGTGTTGACAATCAAACTCAATGCCTCACACATAGTAGGCAAGCACTCCACCACTGAGCTATACAGCTCTAGCCCCCAATAGAGAGTCTATTTTTTATTTGTTCTAATTATTTATATGTGACAGTAGAATGCATTTTGACACATCATACATAAATGCAGCATAACTTCTTGTTCGTCTGGTTGTACATGATGTAGAGTTACAGAGGTGCTAATAGAGAATCCTCCCCCCACCCCCCAATAGAGACTCTTCATGTAGTAGGGTAGTGGTCAGGGAAGACATATTTTAAGGGTACCAGGAGACTTCCAAAGAGTGTCCAACAGCATATTTTCTTGAAAAATATTATTAATAATAGCACCCCAAAATAATAGTCAATACCTAGCTCCAGGATGATTTGTTGAAGATTGGTTCTGCATAAGTAATTTTCGTTTCTCCTTGTCCAGTTCTGCCAAGATTGCAACTCTATTTTTGTTTTGAAAACCTAACAGAGGAAAAAAAAAGAAGTGGGGGCAGGGAGAAGAAACTTTTTATATCTATTTTCTACACCTAGGTCATCTAGAACCCAAAGAACAAAATTCTTACTCTCTAACACAATGATGAAGTCACTTGGTAAGTATCTTCCCCTTCCTGCCTATGTCCCAGCAACTTTTAAGAGCATAATACACGGACACACACACAAAGTATAATACTGACTAAGGACTTTTCAGACTTAATTCTAAATAATTTTAATTACCCATGTATGAGTTACAGCATTTTTTTTTTTTAGCAAAATTTTTGGAACCCCAAATACTACAAGAACAGTCTCTATACTGCACAGTCAAATCTCTGACTGTGCAGATTTTCTTAGTTCTCTTTGTGAAAGCCTCTTTCATGGAAGAAAAGGATTAGGCAAACTTGGATCAAAATAATACTTATTTTTCTCAATCACTTTCATTCAGAAATGACATACAATCTTTCAAAGAACAAGCCAAAGATTTGCAACTGACCAGAAAGCAATTCTGATAAAGAAATGGAGCATAACTGATAGGATACAAAAAGATGCCCTTCTTTATCAAATGCTTAATACTGGGATTGATTCTGAATTTCAAATTTATATAAGATTGAGAGCAGAGATTGTAAAGTCCTGTGCCAGCATCTAGCTATGTTTTTAAAATCTCAACTAAATGTCAACATATAAACATTGAGAGACTGCACACTAATTGCACTAATCCCTGGCCTCTCTGAAAACATTTCTCAAGGTCTGGCCACAAGAGATCTGTGTAGCCCCACGTCAACGACAAACTAGAGCCAAGGAGTAGCTTTCCCCTTGTGCTGGGCACTCTCATGCTTGTTACAGTTCTTATCAGACTTGTTCATATTATCTGTAGGCATTTGCATTTCTGGAAAGGATTAAAGGACTTGGAAAACAAAACTACAGGAAGAAGAAGAAAAAAATACAGCTCAGGAGACTAGAATCACTGGGCTGGAAGAATGAATACAGGGGGAGGGAGCATTTTTCAAGCAGAACTAAGCACCCCCAAGAGTACCTATGCGGGGGCTTCCAAGATTTTTCACTGATTATAAAGAGGAAGAACTGGTAGGGGAAAGATCTCCTAGGGAGAGGGGCAGAGATTGGCTGGGGATGGTAAAGAACACACAAGGGCATTCATGCTGAGTTTGGCCTGTACCAGAAGCAGATGAACTAAACCCCTTAGACTGGGCATCAGCATATTGGCTATGGCCAGGATTTGGGACAAAATGTGTCTCTGTGCCACATCTATTTTAGGAATTTGTCATCTCCCATTTTCTTAATAGCAGACTCCCTTTTTTGGATGCGGTAATTCACAATACATGCTGGTACTTCAGAAGAGACATTTTATGAGCCTTCCAGGGGATTCTTCATCCTAACTCAAATCCCCTTTTCCTGTCTGACCTCTTAGTTAAGTCTTTGGGAGAAGAAGCTCTATGGGGCCTCCATGTGCCACACATTACCTGCTCCACGCACCTTACAGATAAGCATGTCTCAGAAGGCTTCTACTTACAGAGAGATTTACTACAGCTCTGAGAAAGGAAAAATCATACTATATTCATTACTCACTACGCAGACAGTGATATGTGGGGACTTTTCTCCACACCAGCTATGGATCCTATAATTTAATTCTGGCGCACTCTACCTGGAATGTCAGATCCCACAGGTTGAGGAGTCAATCCCACAAGACTGACCCCACTTTAGACACCAATGGCAAGTAGTAGGTCGTCACCTGTTTCTGACCTCCAGCTACATATTAACCTGCTCCTTGGGTGTGACTAATTTGTTAGAGCAGCTCACAGAACTCAGGAAACACTTATATTTACCAGGGGCAGGTCCATGGGAAGGGGACTGGAAAGTACATGCCCTTTTTGACACTTCATCCTCCAGGCAACTTCACATGTTCAGCTATCTGGAAGCGCATCTCAACACTCTCCTTTTGGTTTTTTATGGAGGCTTCTTTACCTGGGCATGACTGATTAAATCACTGACCAGTGATGAGCAGCTCAACCATCAGCCCTTCCCAGAGGTAAGACCTAAAGTTCCAACCCTCTAATCACACGGTAGGTTCATCTGACAGCTATCCAGAGGCTATGTGGGAGCCCACTAAGATCCCCTCATTAGAACAAAAGATGCTTCTGTCAGGAAATTATAAAGGTCTGGAGCTCTGTCAGGAACTGGTGTTACAGATCAAATTGCAGAATAAAAGAGTCTCTTAGTTCCCCTATTGTTCAGGAAATCATGAGGAACTCTAAGCTATGTCAAAGACAAAATATATATTTCTCATACCACAATATCACAACAGCCAAGTTCTAAGAACATACTACTTACACAATTGGTTATTTCTGAAAGGATAATAAAAAGATATTTTTCTATTTTAATTTAGGATTCAGTAAAAACGAGACAGAGACAGAGACAGAGACAGAGAGAGAGAGAGAGAGAGAGAGAGAGAGAGAGAAAGCAGTAGGAAACACTGAAGTTTGAATCAATGAAAAATCTCAGGGTCTCAGTGTCAGACTTACTAAAGCTTTAAGACCTATAGAGGGCTGGGGTTGTGGCTCAGGGTAGAGCGCTCGCCTAGCATGTGTGAGGCACTGGATTCAATCTTCAGCACCACATAAAAATAAATAAAGGCATTGTGCCCAACTACAACTAAATATTTTTTTAAAAAAATTATTTAAAAAATAAAAAGAACTCACACTGGAGAGAGTTGTAACTATTTGTTACAACTGACAACTATCTTGCATTTTTTTCACATTTACAAGGCTTTGATCCAATGTGCATTCTTACACAGGGCTAAGTGAAAACCTCTGCACATTACTTCAAGGTTTCCCATCACAATGTTTTTCATCTGTAAGCTGAACCACCATGATTAGAGGAATTCACACACTCTACACTGATACAAATTCTCTCTGCTATGCATTCTTATGTTTGCTAACAAGGTTGTAATAGTGAAGCAGTCCCACTCTGTATATTCAGGAATTCTCTCCAGTGTGAGTTCTTTTATGTCAGTGAAATAAACTGTAATCAGTAAAGGGTTTAACACATTGCTTAACATAAATGGGGTTTCTCTACAGTATGAATCCTTTCTTGTTTTCCATTGAAACTGTTGTGATCACTTTACCACATTGCTTACATCCTTAGGGTTTCTTTCCAGGGTGAGTCTGTGGCATTGCAGAAGTGGGAGAATGAAAACTTGGCCACTCTATGCACAGATAGGGTTTCTTTCAAGTGTGAATTTCTGAATGGAACTGTGATCACTGACTGCTTTACCACACCACTTACATACACAGGATTTCTCACCACTGTTGAGTTCTTTCATGCCTCACATGAACCAAGACAACTAAAGGTTTTCCCACATTGCTTACATTCATAGGGTTTCACTTCAGTGTGAGTTCCTTTGACTCTGAAGGGCACTGTGATTTCTGAAGGCTTTCCCACATTACTTACATTCTTAGGGGTACTCTGTGGTGTGGGTCCTTTCATGCTTCAGAAACCAGTGGATATAACAGAAGGTTTTGCCACACTCCTTACATTTATATGACTTCTCTCCATACTCCTGATACTCAGATGGTTTGTGTCCTGTCTAGGACTTCTCCATGGTTTCACTCAAGGAGTTCTCTTGCTTACAATAGGATCTGGAATCCTGAAGATTATTGCAGACTACCACCATCTTTATATTCACAGAGGCTCTTTACCACTTGATTTCAATATTGAAAATTATAATCTCACAAAAACATTGTTTTTACAAGTGAGATGGCAAGAGGAACAGGAAAAGCTAACATAAAGTTCCTATTATAAATAATATAAGAATTTAAAAAAAAAACTATTTAGGTACAGTGTATACCTCAGAGTTAAAGCACATGTTTAGCATATTAGACTCTGGGTGGTTCAATCCCCAGCACCAACACAATAACAAAACTATTTAAAAATAGTAGTATGAATTTGGAAAGTAAAAGTGCTCAACTATAAACAACATTAACAGTATGATATAAATATAATTCATTTATCCTTCAAAAAAATAAAACACCCAGGCTGACATTAGGGTAATGGGGTTTGTTGTTTGTTTGGTGCTAGGGATTAAACTCAAGGCCTCACTCATATACAAAAGTGCTACCAGAGTTTCATCCCCAGTACTTTTTTATTTTTTTAATTTTGATACAGGATATTGCTAAACTGCTGATGCTGGCCTCAAACTTTGTGAGCCTGCCTTGCCTCCTGAGGGGCTGGGATTATAGGCATGCACCACCGCACCTAACTAGGATAGTAGGCGGAATACTGTATTTGTTTCTTAATGAAAGAAAAAAATCTCAAGTTCATTTAAAAAATCCCAATATATAAGACTATTCATATGGAAAGATATGTCAATATAATAGTGTTTAGTGGTCAATGAAACCTTATAAGGAGAAAAACGGTACGGCATGAGAAGATTTAATAATGTTAGTTAAATCAGACTACCATTATTAACATTTGCCCTTAAAAGAAACATGTTTTCTTGTTCTGTCACTTCACTGGCCAGCAACAATGCCTTTCTCCTTGTTATCAACTCCAGGTGGGACAGATTTTGGTCTCTAATATATTTTCCACTAAAAAAGAACCAGAGATTTAGGGAGACTACTAATTCTATGTCTTAGGTCAGAAGGAAAAACATCAAGATGGGTTTAGAATATTTTGTCAGAAAGAAATTAAGCATTTTTTTTTTTTAAATAAAGGAGGTCTAGGCTCATGCTGAAAGGACAAAGAAGCCAGTCTGAGGTTAGTAAGGCTGTCACAATTTGAACACTAAAAGGAGAATAATTACAGCCAGATGGAATAAATGAGTTTCTGATAAGCCATGAATTAAAAGAAGGGTAAAAATAATAGGTTATTTAATGTCTTATTATGCTAATAATTAGGTCTGTGTTAACAGTTGTATGTTTTGTTTCTCCTATTTAGTATGTATCTATATGTGACATTTACCTGTATATATTTTGTTTCAGTCCAAGTAGGCTGGCGTAAACAAAAGGAATCATGGCTAAGCCAAACAGTCCCCAAAAAAGCAGGCCATAGGCCAAAAACAGACAAGTCAAATCCAGACTACACACACACACACACACCATTTAAAAGGAGATACACTGTTGGTAGGACTGCAAATCAGTGCAACCACTCTGGAAAGCAGTAAGGAGATTCCTCAAAAAACTAGGAATGTAACCACCATATGACCCAGCTATCTCACTCCTCGGTATATATTCAAGATTCAATATCAGCATACTACATGGATGCAGCTACATCAATGTTTATAGCAGCACAATTCCTAACAGCCAAGCTATGGAACCACCCTAGATGGCCCTCAACAGATGAATCAATAAAGAAAATATGGTATATACACACAATGGAGTATTACTCAGCCATAAAAAGAATGAAATTATGGCATTTAATGGTAAATAGATGAAACCGGAGACTACCTTGCTAAGTGTAATAAGCCAGTCCCCAAAAGTCAAAGATTAAATGTTTTCTGATATGTGGAAGCTAGTCCAAAATAAGGAAGGGAAAAAAGAAAGGCGAACACTTCCTACATCTTCCAAGATTAAAAATTAATCACTCCAGCCACCTTTTGGAGTTTACTAAAATACAAATCAAAGGAAAGGAATAAGCCCTAATGTCTCTTAGGTGATCCCCTTAGTTCACATTCTCTTCTATCCAGATTCCAAGGACTTGCCTGTTTCAAGCTGCTGCCACTTACTCTATCCACTGAGGTTCTTCACCTCCAGGACTGGCTAAATAAGACAATGAAATATGTTCTGCTAAATCAGCCTTTCTTCCTCATCCATTTTTCTTTGCCTCTTACAGATAAGCTCACAAGCCCTTTTCATCTTAAAAAGATTTCCTGCTTAATAACAGATGTGGAAGGGTACAAAGATTCAGAAGAGGTCTTTTGCCCCTAGTCTAGAGCAAGCTCAATTTTTTCTAAGAACTATAATTAGAATGTTCTAATCCCTGTCTAAAGGGCTGTATGGGAAAACAGAATGAACTGGGACATGGAACCAGTTTGGGTTCTCATCTCAGTACCACTACTTACTATTCAACATCAGGGAAATTACCTCACCATGCCTCAAGACCAGTGGTGATGGCAGTAACTACTTTAAAGACAGTTATATAAAATAAAGAAGATGCAGGTAAAATACTTATCATATTGCCTGCTATGTGGTAAGTTCCATAATAAATACTAGCTATGAACTGTTTTTATCATCTAGCATCTCTCTCACCCTATTAAGTTATACATCACTGTATCCTGGTTAGCTTCATTAGATAGGGTACCCCTGATTAGCACGCAGCTTTCCACATGACACTCAACATTTAAGATGTTCCAAGGCAATATGTACTGACCTGGGGATCCAAAGCTTTTCCCTAACTGTACAAATGATCTCAAGTTACTTTGCATCATATTCTACCTTGACCCAGTTTCACTCCCCATTTCCTCCTGGGTCCTATAGAGCAACTCTTGGCATTGAAATCTCTGCTTTAGCCATTAAAACGAAACAAAAAGAAATATAGTTTTATTTTTTCTTCAGGTACTAGGAATTGAACCCAGGGCCTTGTACATGCTAGGAAAGTGCTCTACCACTGAACTACATCCCCAGCCCTCACCCCTTTTCTGGAGACAGGGTCTGAGTTGCTCAGGATGATCTAGAACTTGCAATCCTCCTACCTTCGCTCCTGAGTAGCTGGGATTAATGTGCCACTGTGCTCAGCTAAGAAATCTAGCTTTTAAAACCCTACTTTAAACTGTGTCTTTACATCCATATGCTCTCATCTTTAAAAAGGTACAAATATACGGGCTGGGTTGTGGCTCAGCGGTAGAGCGCTTGCCTAGCACGTACGAGGCCCTGGGTTCGATCCTCAGCACCACATATAAATAAAACTATTAAAAAAAAAAAGGTACAAATATGGGGCTGGGGTTGTGGCTCAGCAGTAGAGCACTCACCTAGCACAGGCGAGGGCCTGGGTTTGATCCTCAACACCACATAAAAATAAATAAATAATTAAAGATATTGTGTCCAACTACAATTAAAAAATAAATATTAAAAAATATATATAAACACAAGAATTTTAAAAGGATCTGTACGCATCACTGGGACAACTCCAGTAATGCTCAATTGCATACTTTAGTACAAGCTTGAAGTGTAAATTTGCTTTCCTTCTGGACCACAGAAAGTTTAAGATTGGCAATTGAGTCTGAAGTCAAACAAGACACCTCTTAGAAGCTATACCAATCTATTCCTACACAGGAAATCATTAATTCCCACTACCTGATCTGAAGTCTTATGATTACTTTCAAAAGCATTGGGAAGCAGGGACAGTACTGGGAATTGAACCCAGGGACACTCTACCATTGAGCTACATCCCATCCCTTTTTATTTTTTATTTTGAGACAAGGTCTCACCAAGTTGCCAAGGCTGTTCTTGAATTTGTGATCCTCCTGTCTCAACCTCACAAATCACTGAGATTTCAGGAGTGCTACCATAAGCATTTTGAGATAACCATAAAATAAAAATCAAAGAAAAAAGTTCATATTCCTCACTTGTGTATTTCGCTTTCTGAAATCAGATTAGACGAACCCAATTTCCACCATATGATAACAGGACCTTTATTTACCAATAATGAAAGAATGACATAGGCCAGGCATGGTGGTGCACACCTTAATCCCAGCAATTCAGGAGGATGAGGCAGGAGGATCCCAAGTTCAAAGCCAGCCTCAGCAACTTTGCAAAGTCCTAAGCAACTCAGCAAGACCTTGTCTCTAAATAAAATATAAAAAGGGCTGGGGATTTGGCTCATTGGTTAAGCACCCCTGTGCTCAATTCCCAGTACAGGAAGGAAGGAAGGAAAACTGACACAATGAAAGGCACAGAAATGGTACTTTAGCAAAATTCCAGTTTGACATCTGCCTCTACAGATTAAAAGTCTCAAAATGTTACATCTTATCAATCCACTAATTGTTGAGAAACTACCAAATGTTCCATTTTACACTGGATGCTATGAAGAACATGAGACTTCAGTGAGCTTATAAAGTGTTTATGGAATTTAGAAGTTCTGATTACTACTATAGTATGAAGACGGCTAGACCTGAAAGAGGGCTTGGTAAACCCAATGGGATTCTGTACCCTGCACCATAGACACTAACAAATTACAATGCATAGATCAAGATTTTTTTTTTTAAGTCATGGTTCTTTCACTTATCACTTTAAGATAACTAAGTCACTTGATATTCAGTCTCCATATGAAGTAATTCCTATACATATAAACAGTTCAGAAATAATTTCATGTAGAGAGTAAAAATACAATCAAACCTAATAAGGATCTGTAAATTCTGCTGAGAATCCAAGTCTACAGAACATGGTATGGACTCCCTCTGCTGGTGTCTAATAGCAACAGTTCCATGACATCAACAAAACTGTTGTCAAAACAGCAATAAAAAAAAAATAATGGCTAATCTAAATTCACTTCTCTTTATATTAGAGATATTTCATACTAGATTTCACTATGGACCAATAAAGGTAACACTAAAAATTGTTATATTTTTACTGCAACTGCTAAAAAGAAAAGTAATTAGCAAATTGTAAGTCTTGACTCTTTGTTATTAGAACAAAAGGAAAATTTAATATTTATTTTCATTTTGACTGCTCTGTATGATTTTTAGCAGCTTTTTTGGGGGGAGGGGTGCTGGGATCAAATTCAATTTAAATTAGTTTATTATGCACCCTTACCACTTAATTTTAAAAAGAAGAGGTCAAAGACCATAAGGAAATGTTAACCTGTACTTAGTCCATAAGGCACACAAATCACATGAGATATCTGAAAAAACAGAAACCTATTAGTCAGTTACAGCTGTTACCATAGCTATCTTTTTATAATGGCAATAAAAAAAAATGAAAAGGCAAGCAAGACTAGGAGGAAATATTAGCAAAACACTTATCTGATCATGGACTTGCATCTAGACTCAAACAAAACAAAACAAATGAAAAAAAAAAACTTTAGAATAAAAATAAATAACCCAATATTTAAAAAATAAGCAAAAGAGTTGAACAAATACTTCACAAAGGAAGATTTACGACATTCAAAAAGTATGAAAAATTGCTCACATGTGTCATCAGGGATATGCAAGTTAATACCACAATGAGATAGTCAATTCACACATTACAAAGTAGCTAAAATTAAAGAGATTGACAATGCTAAATGTAGAGCAACCAGAACTCTCCCAGGTGCTAGAAGAAATATAACATGGTACAACCTTTGGAAAAGGATTTGGCACTAACATACACTCAGCTGATCTGTTTCTAGATATTTATCCAAGAGAAATAAAACATTTGACTACAAAAAGGCTTGTACAGCAGTTTATTCACAAGAGCCAAAACTGAGACAATCCAAAAGCCTATAAACAATGAAGGAATAAACTGTGATGTATTCATCAAATGAAATAATACTTCACAAAACAATGAACTATGATCCACCCACACTATGCATGAATCTCATTGTATAGTGAAAGCAGCTGGACATGAATGAATATACTTTATATGACTCCATCTCTATGAAGGTTGAAGTAAGATAAAAAACTAAGATTAAAAAGAAAACAGATTCCAAAAGACACAAGTAATAAAAAAAAGTATGAAGGGTCAAACATACATAATAGTAAAACAGAGTTCAAACTTGACAGGAAAACAGGCCTACTTCAAGTTTTTAATCAGAAAACTATTTACAAACTTTGTACAGACTAAATGTTATTTTTATTAAACATTTAAACACAAAAACTTCATGATAGTACCACGTATCTAACTTGATTGATTGTATGAAAGTTTTTAGAACAATGAAGATAAAAGCATGATGACAATATAGCTTTAAAAGTGATTCTGATTTCAAGAAAAAAACAAGAGAATGCAGGTGTCAGAGGAGTACAAATGTTCAGTGTGAGTATTCTTAACATTAAAATACAGGATTAATCACATTAAAGATGCTATATATCTGCTATAATGTTGAACTAATTTCAAATTTGGGATTTCACTTTGCTATTCACTTTAAAATTCTGGCTACAGTAATTGTCCTATTCTAAATTTCCTCTAATTCAAATACATTTAACATATGTGGAAAAAGTTCCTAGTAGTAACAGAAATTCCAGCATGTATTACCTTGTCCTGAAGGATTTGCTGCCATCTTCCTGTTTCAATTATATTCAGAGGCAACAGATTAGCACTTTATATTCACCTGTAAAAACATACGTGCATGCATATAAAATACACCATACTTTAACTGCAAATTAAAAGCTGTTAAGAACAGTTAGCCTATTTGCAGTTTCTCATTCTTTTCAAAAACATAAATTTGAAAAGCATAGACTTAAATCACAAATTTAAATTCTGCAAGTACCTCAAGCATTTAATTAAATAGAATGTTTTTTCTTGAAGATGTTAATACCAACATTCAGCATTACTTTAATATACATCATTAGTTTGTATTTACCAAATATTACCAATTATATCAACCAGTTTATGGCATCCATATGATAACAGCCCTAGAAAGAAAAAAAAAAAACCATTCATCCATTTAAAATATATCCAGCAACAACTGGGTGCACTGAAAACTAAAAGAAAAAGAAGCCAGGTATGGTGGCCCACGCCTGTAATCCCATCCACTCAGGAGGCTGAGGCAGGAGGATCTCAAGTTCAGAGTCAGCCTCAGCAAACTGGCAAGACCCTATCTCAAAATAAAATAAATAAATAGGGATGTGGATGTAGCTCAGTGGTAAAGCACCCCCAAGGTTCAAGAGAGAGGAAGAAGAAAGGATAAATGAACCTAACATTTATCAAGTAACTGCTCTGCACCATACACTGTGTACAATGCTTGAAACTAGTTTCTATTTATTTATGACTATTTTGTAGGTGTGGAGTACTATTTTCACAAAACTAGTGAGAATGCTTTGGGCTGCTGGCTTTCCCAGCTTCGTGTTTTTGTACTAGGTCCTGGGGAGATCCCAAGATAAACAAGACCCTACACCTACCCTCAAGGAACCCTGAATCCGGGGTGGGGGTGAGGGGAAATGGTGTTATTCGAGCAGCCACACCAACAAAGCGGAACAAACGCGCTCTTCAGAAGGTGTGAACACGTGATGCGCTGAGACGCGATGCCTGATGCCTTCAGGAGAACCGGGAATGAAAAGGACTGGAAAACACGTGCTGGTTTTTCATAAACGAATCTCCGGGTGCCTCCTGCGGCAGAAGCAGAGGGCGAGCCAGCTAGGTTAGGACAGGAGAGCAAGAGGGCCATTGGAGAAAGGGAACGTTAAGCGCAAGGACAAGAGGGCTGGACTGGCGTCTCGGGAGAGTCCCTGTCCGCAGGCGTGGAGGACGGGCTGGACGAGAAAGTAAACAGGGCGCGGGAACCTTGGGAGGGGAGGTTGGAGGGGAGGCCGCGGCCCTGCGGCAACAAAGATGGCAGCAAGCCGGGCGGTGTGGGCACGTCTGGAGCCCCGGCTACTCCGGAGACGGAGGCCCAGGATCCCAAGTTCGAGGCCAGCCTCAGCAACTCGGCGAGACCCAGCCTCAAAAACAAAAACGGGGGGGGGGGGGGGCGGGTACTGGGGCTCAGCGGCAAAGCGCCTCTGGGTTCACTCCTCAGCGCCACCCACCCGCACGAAGACAGCAACAGCAGATCAGCGCCGGCCTCCCGCTGCATTTCCCGGTGCCTCCAGGCTGTCCTACTTACCCAAGCGCCTGGGCGCTGGGGAGGCCTCGCTGCGGGTCGCAGCTGTCAAGGTGGAACACACCACCTAGAGAGGCAAAACCTCCTCAGTGTGCCGAACTACAACCTTCCCGCCCCCGCCACGCTTCCGCCTCCTGACTGACGTGCGCCAGGGAAACGGAAGTCCCGCCTCCCGCATGGACACAACGGACACCGCCCACAGCCTCAATACAGATTTGCTTCCTTTCGGAAGAGTGACAGCCGAAGAGGCTCATGGGAGACGCAGGAGGTACTGTTTGGAGGTGGGGCCCAAGTGGGGGCGGGACCAAGGCGGAGACTGCTAAGCAGAGGCGGAGCGGGGAATAGAAGAGTCCCTAGCACCGAAATTGAGTTTCTTGTCCTGGCAGTTCCAGGGAAAGAAACCCTCCGTCTAGCAGGTCTTGGCCACCAAGTGAATCCATTTCAGCTGAGCCTCAGAGGGAGTCTAGACTAGCTTTCAAGCCTTAACAACCATGTCGGGTTGCGGGTCCAAACACACACAAATCCCAGGGATATTTCACGTCTAGTTTGCATATTCAGAAGGAAAGCACGGAACAGGTAGAAGTTTTTACTGCTGTGCTATAAATTGTATTTTAAGTTCATGTGCCATATCTCAAAATACCAAGACACTACTAGTAGGATTACCTGATGCTTCATTCTAGCATAATAGATCGAACAAGCATCAATTATTAATCCATTTACCTTATAAAGAAATTTGCACTGATATGAGTCAACTATTAGCTGATTGATTCCATTTTGCACCTTTTCTACTTGAACATATTTTTGTTTGTTGCTATTATTTTGCGGTACTAGGGACTGAATCCAAGGGTACTCTACCTCTGGGCTACATCCCCAGCCCTTTTTATTTTGAGACAGGTCTTCCTAAATTTCCCAGGTTAGCCTAGAACTTGCAATCCATCCCCTTCAGGCTTCCCAGTTGCTGGGATTACAGTTGTGCACCATAGTGCCCTGCTGAATTTGTTTTTAATAATTGATGCTTGCTCAAAAATAAATGTTTATGATGCACAATTTTGTTGTGCATGAATCCATGATGGAAACAATAATTTCAATACCAAGAATTCCATACTCCACAGCATGCAATTATTGACTGCCTTCTATGTGCTGGGTACTTGCTGTGCATCAGCACATTCCCTGATTTGTGTTTGAGACTTGGAATATTGAGTTACTTTATGTTAAGTAGTAAGGGCAAAGGTGACCCAGGTGCTAAATCCCAAATTCTTAAATCTTCTGCTCTGGAGGGAGGAATTCCTTTGAAACCAGCTCTTGTTGATCAAGCACAACACAAAAGCATTTTGGTGAAGAGAACTTTTCAGTCTCTCCTATAATCTGATGAGGAAATACAGTCTTATTCAAGCCAAAAAAGTTCAATGAAAGCTTTCAGTTAAAAGCCCTTGTGAGAAGCTGGGGTTGTGGCTCAGTGGTAGAGCACTCACCTAGCATGTGCAAGGCCCTGGGTTCGATCCTCAGCACCACATAAAAATAAATAAAATAAAGGTATTGTGTCCAACTACAACTAAAAAATAAATATTAAAAAAAAAGACCTTATGAGGGCTGGGGATGTAGTACATGCTAGAATACTTAAATGCATTGAGGTCCCAAGTTCAATCCCCAGCACCACACACACACAAAAAGGACCTTTGTGAGTATGGATGTGACTAAAAGGATAACCAAGGTCTTAAAATCTCCGTGGCTAATAGAACATTAGGAGAATTTGCTTTGCTGCCTGAATAGATAATATAGAAACTAAGGTATAGAAACTCTAGTGTAAGTCTCAAATAGGGAAACAATGTTTAAAGAGATGAAAATGCTGACTTCCTTGATTTGATCATTTATTACACTGTACAACCTAAATATGTACAATTAAAATGATAATAAATACAAATAAGTCCCAAGTGAACATTCTAAACAAAGCTTATTTAAGGAGGTGAAAGGAAAAGTTCTACCACAAGAACATTTTGCAACTTCCTTCCCAGGGACAGGAGAAGTTAACAGAAAGATAAATTTAACTTGCTGATAATTCTTTTGCCTTTACTTGAAGGGTATTGGTCCTTGAAACTCCTCTGACTTCTCCTTAAGAGTTTTGTGGAACTTCTGCCATATAACATTTCAATTTCCAGTTTTGACAGTTAATGATTGTTGTGAGGCCTGGTTTAAACCTTTGCCTGGTTTAAACCTGTCATCTATAAAGTGGGAATAAAATGAATGAATACAATATATAAAGCACTTAGCATATCACCTAACAGAGTAAATACTCAGTAAATATTGTCTATTAGTATTATTGTAATGAAAGATATGTGCTTTATTGGATATCCTACTACTTGGTCAATAGGTCAGCTGATCCACATGGAGCATACATACATATAAGAAAAAAATTCAAGACAAGAAGAGGGCAAATGACAGTCCCATGGCTGAAACATTAATGTCAGATAGCAGTGTGTAAATTGCTTCATCCTGAAACCATTTGGTTACAGACCTCCATTATCAAAGGAAATAGTTGACAATAGTCCTCAGTTTCTAACTGAAACCATCCTAACCCTGTTTGGCATTTTGTGATAAAATATTCATGGGAACTGTATCAGGCCAGACAGCTTTTAAAATCAAGTGTGTAGGGTTGGGACTGTAGCTCAGTGGCACAGCACTTGCCTAGCATGTATGAGGCACTGGGTTCAATTCTCAGCACCACATAAAAATAAACAAATAAAGGTATTCTATCCACTTACAACTACAAAAAAAAATTTTTTTTTAATTCAAGTGTGTAGATATTTGTGTAGATGTTTGAGACAGTTACTGTTGTTACTCATCACTTTGTAACAAATTACCCTGAAACATGGCAGTTTAAAATAATATATATTTATTATCTTGTAGTTTCTGAGGAGCAGGGATCCAGGAGGTGTAGACGGATGATCATGGCTTTGGCTTGGGCTTTGTGCCCAGGTTACAGTCAAGGTACTGGCTGGGGCTATCGTCATTTCAAAGCTTGACTGGAAGGGACGGATCTGCTTGCAAATTCACTTGGATGGCTAATGGCAAAAGGCTTCAATTCTGAACCATAAAGTTCTTTCCATAGAAAATAACTTGGTTTTTTTCTTGTTCGTGGTTTCATAGTACAGCATGCCTGGGTTCAATCCCCAGTACAGCAAGGGGGAAAAACATAAAGGAAGAAAGGCCTAGCCAAGACAAAAGCCATAGTCTTTTATGAATGTGCCAGTAGATGGCAGCAAAGAGATGACAGGGTGGTGTAAGCGGATTCATCTGTATCTGTAAAGGATTGGGGTTTTTAATTTCAGTGGGGCTATGGAAGCCTAATAGTTTGGAATTGATAGATAGTGTGGGTAGTAGGAATATTGGCTCTCCCTTCCCCAGCCCACACCTTGATATGTGTGGTTGCAAATGAGTATTTTCAACTTTACAGGAGTACAAGGAAAGATACCCTTAAGAAGTGGGTTTTAGTTAAATCAGGAGGTAGGTGGTTTGATGGTTCTGTGAAGGGGAACTTGTTTACCATGGAAGGAAAACTTTTAAAAACTATAGGGGAAATCATTTTCTTATATTGAATCCTTACTCTCTGCTAGGACTCCACATGCTTTCTCTCAAGACCAGCCTTTAAGAAGGATTCAATTGCTGGGTACAGTGGTACATGCCTATGAGAAACTGATGTCACTCCATTTTTGAGAAACCAGCCTTTATCTCAGAGCAAGGCCTGTCCAAGGAAGGGGATGTGACCCTTGTCCTAGGAAAAACCCACAGAGCACTCCTGGGCACATACTCACCCTGCTGAGTTGTTTGTCTACCAATAGCAGGAGAGGTCTGCGGTGCCAGGTGTCCCTGACTCAGTCAGGCTAGGTGAAGACCCATAGCAACCCCCTAGCAACCTCCAATCAGCATGAGACAGGGAAAATACCTGGGATGCCAGATGACCCCCCAGTAGTTTATGGTGTTGATAACGTGTTGGGAAACCATGTAGTTCAGCACGTACTCCCCTCGTGGCTTAAACCAATCAGTTCAAAGGAATCCCCCTCTTGTACTAACCAATCACCCCTACCCAACTTGTTCCAGCTAGTGAATGTGCTAATCAATGTTAAGAGTTGTTGTTGTTTGACTTTCCCGCAGTATGGAATGATTTGCTGTGTGATGTTGTGACACATACAGTATCCCCCCAAAACCTATAAAATTTCACTGAACAAAGACTGGACTCACTCCCTGGGACTGCTGCATCGGGAACCGGGAACCGTTGTGAGTCCAGGCTTGAGCTTGCAATAAAGACTCTTGTGTGATTGCATCGGATTCAGTTCTTGGAGGTCTATTGGGGTCCCACCAATCTGGCATTACACCTGTAAACCCAGCAGCTCGGGAGGCTGAGGCAAGAGGATTGAGAGTTCAAAGTCAGCCTCAGTAAAAGCGAGGCGCTAAGCAACTCAGTGAAGCCCTGTCTCTAAATAAAATACAAAATAGGGCTAGGGTTATAGCTCAGTATTTGAGTGCCCCTGAGTTCAATCTCTGGTATACTCCCCCAACAAAAAAGAGGGGTACAATTATCATCTTTCCCTCCTTTGAACTCTCGTTTTTACCCCGTATACAGATTGAATTACAGTAGATGGGGTAGAGAGAGAAGATGGGAGGGGAGGGGAGGGGGGATAGTAGAGGATAGGAAAGGTAGCAGAATACAACAGTCACTAGTATGGCAATATGTAAAAACGTGGATGTGTAACTGATGTGATTCTACTGATTGATCTTTCATTTAATTAAAATTAAATTAAAACTGAAATGTGGAAGGCTGGGGTTGTGGCTCAGTGGTAGAACACTTGCCTAGCATATGTAAGGCACTGGTAGATTCTCAGCACCGCATATGAATAAATAAAATAAAGGTCTATCAACGACTAAAAAATTTTTTTTTTAAATGAAATGTGGTACTAGGCATGTAGCTTAGTGGTAGAGTGCTTGCCTAACATGTGCAAGGCCATGGGTAGGTTCACAAGGAAAAAAAAGCTGAAATATGCCCTTTAATTTGTTTGTTCAATAAATACTTAATGAATCATGCTATGCCAGGCACTGAAAATACAAAGTGATTTTTCTTTGTAAGATGCTTTTGGTCAGAATCCCTCTTTTGCTTTTTATAGTATGTTAGAAGCTGATCTAATCCGCTAGTCAAATAATGCTTCCTGGGCTTCCATTTTTGTGCTGCTCTAAGAGAAAATCAAGATTATGTAATTTTTATAAAACAGAAACTTATTTCTCACAAGTATAACAGGGACTTGGAGAGCCTGCCTTTGCTAAAAGTGGTGACTCTTCATTTAGGCCTGCAGATGCCCAATGGATAATTAAAAGCAGGATAAAACTTGGCATCTCTGCCTTTATTTTGTATTTGTCTTTAGATTCCTGCTTAGCACTACATGCAGGCCTGTTACATAATTTAAGGAGTGTTCATCTAAAAACTGGTAATACAAAGTTTATTAACCCTAAATGTACCTAACTTATCTCAACTTAGACATAATCTACAGCGACATTCCACTGTCAGCTTTTATAGCATCCTATTTCAGATCCCTACAATGGCATCTCAGAGGTTGTCCTACACCTTCCAGAATTGCCTCCCCACACCCAAGTGGCAGCAATTACTCTGTGATGAAACCTAGGTTTCCTCCCTAAGCAGGAGCAATCATCTCATGATGGGAACCAAATTGACCCTTCCAGCCATGATGGCCTTCCCAGAACTTCACAGAACCAGCCCTCAGGTAATGATCAACAGACAGTGACCTGACTAGAATGACTTATTCTGCCAGCTATGCAAACCTCCCAGCTCCTCTGGAAGGGAGGGATCTGCCTTTGCCTTTGTTTCCCTTTTCCATAAAACCTCAAAGTTTCTTTAGTCTCTTGAAGACAGATCTTTGATCACTGTACCCATGTATCTGTTCTTCCTAGCATAGCCACCTGATTAAGGCTTCTTTCTTGCTCTTCACCACTGCTTATCTCTTTGACTAGTGTATTGGATGGGTGGCTGAATCTGGTCTGTTGGGACTACCAAGGCAGCGGGCTTTTCCTGAGAACTCCAGTAGCAACAGTTTTGGAGGTTGGGAAGTCCAAGGTCAGGCATTGGCATCTGGTATGAGAGCCTTCTTATTGTGTCCTCATGCAGAAGAGGGTGGACCAATTCTAAGTCCTTACATGATAGATAAGCAGAAGAGAGAGAACTGGCGCCTGCAAGCCCTTTTTATAGTGGCATTTATCCATTCATGAGGAAGGTGCTTAATGACCCAAAACCTCTCATTAGTTCCCCCCTCCTGATGCTGTTGCACTGGGGATCGAGTTTCAACATGAATTTTTTTTAATTTATTTTTTTATTGTTAATAAACCTTTATTTTATTTTTATATGTGGTGCTGAGAATCAAACCCAGTGCCTCATACATGCCAGGCAAGTGCACTACTGCTGAGCCCCAGCCCCAGCCCTCAACATGAATTTTTGGAGGAAACACAAATATTCAAAACATAGTACATGGTGTGCAGCTAATATGCTCTTTAGCATTACTGGTCTGTCAAATTTCAAAGTGTTTGCTCTTCTTAAACTATTGCACTAGCATTGTTAACAGTTCCTCTGGACTTGATGCCATTTATAAATTTAATAAATTTCCTACAGGGCTCTTGTTGAAGATCTTCAATGACAAAATACCAGACCTATGTTGCTTGCTTCAATCCCTTAGCATTTTAAAAGTTCCTTGATAGTTCCATTTTTGTGCTGCTATAAGGCAACTTTTTATTTACTACCCTTGAGCCAACTTTATTCAACTCCAACTTTAGAAAAGCACTGTGTACCTACTGTGACAAAGGTAAAGGTACGTGTGATCAGGTCCTAATCTCTGGAACCTGTAAATGTTACCTTTCATTGAAAAAAGATTTTTGCAGATGTGATTAAATTGAGGAAGTTGAGATGGGAGATTATCCTGGATTATACCAGGTGGGCCTTACCTGCAATGACCAGTGTATTTATAAGAGAGAGGCAGAGGGAAATCCAACAGAAGAGTAGGAGGCAATGTGACCACAAAGGCAGAGACAGGAGTGATGCAGCCACAGCCTAAGAATGCTGGAAGCAATGCCAAGCTTGAAGAAGCAAGGAACAGATTGTCCTCTAGAGGCTTGGAAGAGAGCGTGGCCTTGCTGACCCCTTGATTTTGGCCTAGTGCATCTGATTTTGGACACCTGGATTCCAGAACTGTCAAAGGATAAATTTTCTTTTTGGTTTTTGAAAGAGTCTCACTATGTTACCCTGGTTGGTCCTAAACTCTTTGGCTCAAATGATCCTCCTGCCTCAGCCTCCCTAGAGGCTGGGACTATAGGAGTGTACCACCACAGCTAATGATTTCTGCTGTTTTCAAGGACCAAGTTTATGGTAATTTATTATACCTGCAGTAGCTCAGCGCACATGTGAGTATTCAAGAAACAAATACTGGAAAGACTTTTTTATTAAAAGAATCTATGTTGAATTTTAATGAATATTTCAGATTTATAAAAATACATTGCTAACGGGCTGGGGTTATGGCTCAGTAGAATAGCACTTGCCTTGCACATGTGAGGCACTGGGTTGCATCCTCAGCACCACATAAAATAAATAAACAAAATAAAGGTATTGAGTCCATTTACAACTAAAAAAATATTTTAAAAAATACATATAGCTAATATAATAAATGACCTAACAACTAAAAATATTTTAAAAATACACATGTAATATAAAAAATAATAAATGCCCTTGAACATACCATCCAACCTAAATATAAAACATTTCAAGTACATTTGAATCTTCCTGGACATCATTCCTCCATCATGTTCCTCTTCTCTTCCTCCACCTCTGAGGTAACACCACTTTCTTTTTTTTCTTTTTTTTTTTTGGTACTGGGGATTGAACTCAGGGGCACTTGAACACTGAGCCACATCCCAGCCCAATTTTGTATTTTATTTAGAGACAGGTTCTCACTGAGTTGCTTAGTGCCTTACTTTTGCTGAGGTTGGCTTTGAACTCTCAAACCTCCTTCCTCAGTCTCCCAAACTACTGGGATTATAGGAGTGTGGCACTTTCTTGAATATTGTTTTCATTGTTCCAATACGTATGTAAACTTTTCCTACACTGAATCTCTAAAATATGTATTAAATTTTTCTCAATGTTTTAAACTTCATAAAATATACATTATTTTAACTGTTTGAGTTTTATAAAAAGCCAACATGCTTTTTTTTTCTGGTGCTAGGGATCAAATTCAGGGCCTTGTGCATGCAATGCAAGCACTCTACCAACTGAGCTATAACCCCAACCCAAAAAGCCAACATGCTATATATGCTATATACATGTATATCCTAAATATGTGTGTGTGTGTGTGTGTGTGTGTCTTGCAATTTACTTTGAGTATTTTCAATTTGCCTTTTCATTGATTACTTTCTACATGCAAGGCACCCTGTTGGGTAGTATGAATGATTCAAGACAAATCAGATAAAACCATTTTGTACCAACATTAGCTAATTTTGCCTCTTAGATTAGCTAAAAATGCAATCTTTCACAGGTATTTTCCTTTTGTTTGAAAGGAAGGTTCCTGCTCAGTATCCACCATCTGGTACTTATGTAAGACTGTAGCTTTGAGTTCATAAAATGCCAGTCTCCCTTGCTGCTACCCATGTGGCCTCTTGTAAGTATGTAGTTCTAAAAGAAATCATTTTATTATTGTGAGAAGTCTTTCATTAATTAGAAACAGGGATGATAATTTTCCATAATTTACTCCTAACAACTGTCAATCAGCACATGTCCTACTACTGCATATGAAGATTAATTATCTTTACAAGATTTCCAAAATAAATATGATATTTCTCAAAATTAAAAATTGCTTAGACTTTAGGTTTACAACTTAAACACAAACAAGACCGCAAAACTGGTAAATTTTCTTTTTTTTTTTTTATTGGTTGTTCAAAACATTACAAAGTTCATGACATATCATCTTTCATACATTTGATTCAAGTGAGTTATGAACTCCCATTTTTACCCCAAATACAAATTGCAGAATCACATCAGTTACACATTCACATTTTTACATAATGCCATATTTGTGACTGTTGTATTCTGCTGCCTTTCCTATCCCCTACTATCCCCCCTCCCCTCCCCTCCCATCTTCCCTCTCTACCTCATCGTTGTTGTTCAGTTCTCTCCCTTGTTTTTCCCCCCGCTTTCCCCTCACAACCTCTTATATGTGATTTCGTATAACATTGAGGGTTTCCTTCCGTTTCCATGAAATTTCCCTTCTCTCTCCCTTTCCCTCCCACCACTCGTCTCTGTTTAATGTTAATCTTTTCCTCATGCTCTTCCTCCCTGCTCAGTTCTTAGTTGCTCTCCTTAAATCAAAGAAGACATTTGGCATTTGTTTTTTTAAGGATTGGCTAGCTTCACTTAGCATAATCTGCTCTAATGCCATCCATTTCCCTGCAAATTCCATGATTTTGTCATTTTTTAGTGCTGCATAATACTCCATTGTGTATAAATGCCACATTTTTTTTATCCATTCATCTATTGAAGGGCATCTAGGTTGGTTCCACAGTCTAGTTATTGTGAATTGTGCTGCTATGATCATTGATGTGGCAGTATCCCTATAGTACGATCTTTTAAGGTCCTCAGGGAATAGTCCGAGAAGGGCGATAGCTGGGTCAAATGGTGGTTCCATTCCCAGCTTTCCCAGGAATCTCCATACTGCTTTCCATATTGGCCGCACCAATTTGCAGTCCCACCAGCAATATACAAGTGTACCCTTTTCCCCACATCCTCGCCAGCACTTATTGTTGTTTGACTTCATAATGGCTGCCAATCTTACTGGAGTGAGATGGTATCTTAGGGTGGTTTTGATTTGCATTTCTCTGACTGCTAGAGATGGTGAGCATTTTTTCATGTACTTATTGATTGTATGTCCTCCTCTGAGAAGTGTCTGTTCAGGTCCTTGGCCCATTTGTTGATTGGGTTATTTGTTATCTTATTGTTTAATTTTTTGAGTTCTTTGTATATTCTGGAAATTAGGGCTCTATCTGAAGTGTGAGGAGTAAAGATTTGTTCCCAGGATGTAGGCTCCCTATTTACTTCTCTTAATGTTTCTCTTGCTGAGAAAAAACTTTTTAGTTTAAGTAAGTCCCATTTGTTTATTCTTGTTATTAACTCTTGGGCTATGGGCGTCCTATTAAGGAATTTGGAGCCCGATCCCACAATATGTAGATTGGAGCCAACTTTTTCTTCTATCAGGCGCAGAGTCTCTGATTTGATATCAAGCTCTTTGATCCATTTTGAGTTAACTTTTGTGCATGGCGAGAGAAAGGGGTTCAGCTTCATTTTGTTACATATGGATTTCCAGTTTTCCCAGCACCATTTGTTGAAGATGCTATCCTTCCTCCATTGCATGCTTTTAGCCCCTTTATCAAATATAAGAAAGTTGTAATTTTGTGGATTGGTCTCTGTGTCCTCTATTCTGTACCATTGGTCCACCTACCTGTTTTGGTACCAGTACCATGCTGTTTTTGTTACTATTGCTCTGTAGTACAGTTTGAAATCTGGTATCGCTATACCTCCAGATTCACACTTCCTGCTTAGAATTGCTTTGCTATTCTGGGTCTTTTGCTTTTCCATATGAATTTCATGATTGCTTTATCTATTTCTACAAGAAATGCCGTTGGGATTTTGATTGGCATCGCATTAAACCTGTAGAGAACTTTGGGTAATATCACCATTTTGATGATGTTAGTTCTGCCTATCCATGAACAGGGTACATTTTTCCATCTTCTAAGATCTTCTTCTATTTCTCTCTTTAGGGTTCTGTAGTTTTCATTGTATAAATCTTTCACGTCTTTTGTTAGGTTGATTCCCAAGTATTTTATTTTTTTTGAGGATATTGTGAATGGAGTGGTTTTCCTCATTTCCATTTCAGAAGTTTTGTTGCTGATATACAGGAATGTCTTTGATTTATGCGTGTTGATTTTATATCCTGTCACTTTGCTAAATTCATTTATTAACTCTAGCAGTTTCTTTGTAGACCCTTTTGGGTCTGTTAGATATATTATCATATCATCCGCAAATAGTGATAATTTAAGTTCTTCTTTTCCCATTTTTATGCCTTTAATTTCTTTTGTCTGTCTAATTGCTCTGGCTAGTATTTCAAGAGCTAAATTGAATAGAAGTGGTGAGAGAGGGCATCCCTGTCTTGTTCCAGATTTTAGAGGGAATGCCTTCAGTTTTTCTCCATTTAGAATGATGCTAGCCTGAGGCTTAGCATATATAGCTTTTACAATGTTGAGGTAAGTTCCTGTTATCCCTAGTTTTTCTAGTGTTTTGAACATAAAGGGATGCTGTACTTTGTCAAATGCTTTTTCTGCATCTATCGAGATGATCATATGGTTCTTATCTTTAAGTCTATTGATGTGGTGAATAACATTTATTGATTTCCGTATATTGAACCAGCCTTGCATCCCAGGGATGAATCCTACTTGATCATGGTGCACAATTTTTTTTTGATATGCTTTTGTATTCGATTTGCCAGGATTTTATTGAGAATTTTTGCATCTAAGTTCATTAGAGATATTTGTCTGTAGTTTTCTTTCTTTGAAGTGCCTTTGTCTGGTTTCGGAATCAGGGTGATGTTGGCCTCATAGAATGAATTTGGAAGAGCTCCTTCTTTTTCTATTTCTTGAAATAGCTTGAAAAGTATTGGTATTAATTCTTCTTTGAAGGTTTTGTAAAACTCTGCTGTATACCCATCCGGTCCAGGGCTTTTCTTGGTTGGTAGTCTTTTGATGGCTTCTTCTATTTCTTCCTTTGTTATTGGTCTGTTTAAATTGTGTGTGTCTTCCTGACTCAATCTGGGCAGATCATATGACTTAAGAAATTTATCGATATCTTCACTATCTTCTATTTTATTGGAATATAGGGTTTCAAAATACTTTCTAATTATCTTCTGTATTTCTGTAGTGTCTGTTGTGATATTGCCTTTTTCATCCCGTATGTTAGTAATTTGAGTTCTCTCTCTTCTTCTCTTCGTTAGCATGGCTAAGGGTCTGTCGATCTTATTTATTTTTTCAAAGAACCAACTTTTAGTTTTATCAATTTTTTCAATGGTTTTTTTTGTTTCAATTTCGTTGATTTCCGCTCTGATTTTAATTATTTCTTGTCTTCTACTACATTTGCTGTTGTTTTGCTCTTCCTTTTCTAGGGTTTTAAGATGTAGTGTGAGTTCATTTATTTGTTGTTTTTTTCTTTTTTTGAGGAATGAATTCCAGGAAATGAATTTCCCTCTTAAAACTGCTTTCATTGTGTCCCATAGATTCCGGTATGTTGTGTCTGTATTGTTGTTTATCTCTAAGAATTTTTTTATTTCCTCCTTTATGTCTTCTGTAACCCATTGATCATTCAGTAACATATTGTTCATTTTCCAGGTGATGCAGGATTTTTCCTTCCTTCTTTTATCATTGATTTCCAGTTTCATTCCATTATGATCAGATATGGTGCATGGTATTATCTCCACACCTTTATATTTACTGAGAGTTGCCCTATGGCATAATATATGGTCTATCTTTGAGTAGGATCCATGTGCTGCTGAGAAGAACGTGTATCCACTTGATGATGGTTGATATATTCTATATATGTCAGTTAAGTCTAGGTTATTGATTGCGTTATTGTGTTCTATAGTTTCTTTATTCAGCTTTTGTCTAGAGGATCTGTCTAATGGCAAGAGCGGTGTGTTGAAGTCACCCATAATTATTGTGTTGTGGTCTATTTGACTCTTGAACTTGAGGAGAGTTTGTTTTATGAACATTGCAGCACCATTGTTTGGTGCATACAAATTGATAATTGTTATGTCTTGTTGGTGGATGGTTCCTTTTAACAGTATATAGTGTCCTTCTTTATCCCTTTTGATTAACTTAGGTTTGAAGTTGATTTTATTCGATATGAGTATGGCCACTCCTGCTTGCTTCCGAGGGCCATGTGAGTGGTATGATTTTTCCCAACCTTTCACCTTCAGCCTGTGTATGTCCTTTCCTATCATATGAGTCTCCTGAAGGCAGCATATTGTTGGATTTGTTTTTTTAATCCAGGTTACTAGCCTATGTCTCTTGATTGGTGAATTTAAGCCATTAACATTTAAGGTTGCAATTGAAATATGGTTTGTACTTCCAGTCATGTTTATTTATTTATTTATTTTAGTTTGGCTAGTTTTTCCTCTTTGGTTATTTTTCTCCCCCTTTACTGAGATACCTCCCACTGTTAATTTTGGGCGCTATTTTTCAATTCCTCTTCTTGTAGTATTTTGATCAAAATGCTTTGCAGTGTTGGTTTTCTGGCTGCGAATTCTTTTAGCTTTTGTTTATTGTGAAATATTTTAATTTCATTGTCAACCTGAAGCTTAATTTTGCTGGATACAGTATCCTTGGTTGGAATCCATTGTTTTTCAGCGTTTGAAATACGTTGTTCCAGGATCTTCTTGCTTTCAAAGTCTGTGATGAAAAATCAGTCGTCAACCTAATTGGTTTACCCCGGAATGTAATCTGCCTCCTTTCTCTCGTAGCTTTTAATATTCTCTCCTTGTTCTGTATGTTGGCTATCTTCATAATTATATGTTTTGGAGTTGGTCTATTACGGTTTTGAATGATTGGGGTCCTGTAGGCTTCCAGGATTTGGCAATCCATTCCATCTTTCATCTCTGGGAAGTTTTCTAGGATTATTTCATTTAATAGGTTGTCCATTCCTTTGGTTTTAACCTCTATACCTTCTTCTATCCCAATGACTCTCAAGTTTGGTTTTTTTATGACATCCCATATCTCTTGGATAGACTGCTCGTGAGATTTAAGCATACTTTCTGTGTTGACTATATTCTTTTCAAGTTGATAAACTTTGTCTTCATTATCTGATGTTCTGATTTCTACTTGATCTAGTCTATTTGTAATATTCTCGTTAGAGTTTTTAATTTGGTTTATGGTTTCCTGCATTTCTAGGATTACTGTTTGGGTTTTTTTTAAAATCTCTATCTCCTGGTAAAGCTCGTTCTTTGCAGTTTGAATTTGTTTGTTTAATTCGTTTTCAAAATATACTTTCATTGCTTGGACTTGCTGTCTCATGTCTTCTCTAATATTCCGTTCCATCTGTGTTAGGTATGCCTTGAGTTCTTTCCCTGTCCATGTTTCTGATGCTTCTAGGTCCTCCTGTAGATTTAAGTTGTCCTGCATTGTTTGTAATCCTTTTTTCCCTTGTTTTTTCATGTTGTTCACATTACTTTCCAGCTCTGTTGACTGCTGTGTAACTGCTTTCTCCTATAAATTTGTTTTGGTTTTGTATATCTCTGTTGTCTCTCCTTTGTGGTGGGAGATTATGCCTAGAAATGTTGGGCTTTATTGCTCTTTAAAGCTGATTCATTCAATTCATAAAAGGTTTCTGGGTTCTGTATGCATATAGTGATTTGTTGTTTGTTCTTAGGACTTTATGTGCTATGATGGTATGAGGGTTAGTATGTCTTGGCTACTTTAGAAGATTGCTCTACTGAAGGGGGATACTAACAGGCGATTGGATCAGGGTGTTGGTAGTAGCTAGGTATTTAGGAGCCCTATAGACAGCCTCGAAACATTCACCTATTTGCATTTAGACAATTACACGTAATGGAAGACGTAATGTTTGGGATGAAAGTTGGGGGGTAGGGGAAGGAAGGTGCTCTTAAAAAGAAAGAAGGAGAGAGAGAGAGATAGATTAGAGGAGAATGAAAAGAACAATAAAACTTGAAACGGGAGAGAAAGAAAGAAGGAAAAGGGGAGAAAAGAACAGAGAGAGAAGAAAAAAAAATTGAAGTCTTAGAGATCCATTTTCTTCTCTTCCAGTAGGCGGAGCTGTGCCCTCCGAGCCCAGCTTCTGCCCTCTATGTGCCGATAGCAATCCCTGTAAGGCAGCTCCTGGGAGTCTCTCAGTCTTGTCAGTCCAGAGCTGTTTCACTTCTCCGGCCCCTCCCCCCCTTCCTCCTGTCAGCCGGCCAGCCAGGTCCTGTTCACCGGAAGCGGTTCCCCAAAGATCTAGTTACACTTGCAGCCCCACCGCGTGTTCCATTTAAGCCCCAGTGCTGTGGTAAACTAGCGGCTAAGACCTTGGGAGTCGCCGCTGGTGATATGGGGGGTTGGGGGTCAGGAATCCCCTCTGCTTCCCTACAGACACGCCCCGGAGAGATCCCTGAGGTTTCCTGGCTGCTTGTATCTGGATGGGGTGGGAGTCACACACCTGCTAAAGTGGATTCCGCTGGGAAGGAATTCCGACGGCCGAACTTCGGTGACGTCACCTCTCTACTATGGTGGGCCCCGGCTCCTTGCCGGAGTGTCCAAAGGGAGGGGTGGGACTGGTCCTTCCCCGGTTGGCCTCAGCTCCCAGATTGCTATTTCATGAAGGCTTGGCTAAAGACCTCTTCCTGCCAAGCTGCGTCTCGGAGGCTAGCCATCCAGTCACGGTGGCTGCGGGCAGGCGGCCGCACCGTGGCGTGCGGACAGCGGCTGGTGGGTCTGGACCTCTGCGTCTCGTGGCGGGGATTCACTCGTCTGGGGCAAACTGTCACTTCCAAAAATCCTAGTAACTCCCGGCCGGTCTCTCTTCAGTGGAATTTTGCTAGGAGATTCTCCGCAGGTAGAATCTAAGCGTATCTATGCGTCTCTCTGACCCCATCACTGAGGGGGTACTGAAAGCGCTGCCTCTCCGCCCGCCGCCATATTACTGGTAAATTTTCTAGTCAATGCATTAAATTTTGTGTGTCAATTGTTGTTTTGGCAAACTCCATTACTATTCACAGTGTGAAGAGGATGCCCTCGGCAATGGCATGGATTTCTTTGAGACTGTTTGCCTATGTGACCACATGGCCTACAGTAATTCAGTCCTCCCAACAGCCTGAAAATCCTTCATCCCAAGCAGGCTAAGGCAGAGTTTTAATATGATAGGTAAATTTTTGTCATGTTAAAATTCGTTGTGATTTATTTCTGAATTTAAATATTACTTTAAGAATTTTTTTTCTTATTCTTTTTGGTGGCGCTTACTAAAACAGAATACAAATTCCTGGGTTTCTGGGCCAAAAATCTATAATGTTACTAAAACAGCAAGTATGTCTGGTAGAAACCCTGCTAAGGTCATCAGATTGCATCTTAACAATTATACCTTTAATTCATCTGGAATATATTAATTCTTTTTTATTAAATATCTTTTTAGTTGTCAACGGACTTTTAATTAATGAAGTAATTAATTTATATGTGGTGCTGAGAGTTGAACCCAGTGCCTCACAGATGCTAGTTGAGCACTCTACTACTGAGCCACAACCCCAGCCCATGGAATATATTAATTCTTAATCTTTTCATAGCATTAACCAAGTAGACTCCTATTTCTTGACTAGATTTTGGGAAGAAATTTACTCCATCTCATGAAAGAGAAGACTCTCTTTCAGAAAATTTTGGGGGAGATAAGTCCATGGGGATCAGGCCCAAAGGGCAGGAGCAAGGAGGAGGAGCCCTTTCAAAAGGCAGTGTCCCCATCAAGCCAGGCATGATTATGGCAGGGTATATATGTTTGCTCAGATGATGCTTTTAAACTAGCCTCAACCACATGACCTTTTTCAAATAAAGAGTTGAGAGCTGGGGTTGTAGCTTAGTGGTAGAGCACTCGCCTAGCATGTGTGAGGCACTGGGTTTGATCCCTGGCACCGCATATAAATAAATGAATAAAATTAAGATAAAATAAAGGTCCATCAACATCTAAATATATATACATAACATTTATATATATATATAAAGAGTTAAAAATGGGGTTCCAACAACAATGGTGAAAAATGAGCCAATCTATTTTTAGTGACATGCTTCTGAAGACTAAAATTTAGAAAGTAGGGAGGGAAATAAATTTACTTTGGAGCAACCTAGTAAAGACTGCCTCAGCCAGGAGATTGAGTTTAACATCTGTGGTGATAAACTGTGCATGTGCTGTTGATATGATGTGCTGAGAATGGCTTCTTACCTCTGTGGTCTTTTTCCCAGAAACTCAGGAACCCATTCTCACCAAAGAGAAATATAAGAGAAGCCCAACTGAGGGATGTTCTGCAAAATGCCTGTCTAGTACTTTTCAAAACTGTCAAGTAACTGGGCCCAGCTGCCTGTAACCCCAGCTATTCAGGATGCTGAGGCAGAAGGGTCACAAGTTTCAGCCAGCCTGGACAACATAAGCGAGACCCTGTCTCAAAATAAATAAATAAATAAATAAATAAAGGTTTGGGGATGTAGCTCACTGGTAAAGCACTCTGGGGTCAAGCCCCTGTATTGCAGAAAATGAACAAAACTGTGAAGGTGATTCTAAACAAGGATGGTCTGAGAATGTGCCACAGACAGAGGAGTCTAAGGAGTTGTGACAACACAATGCAGTGTGGTATCCTGAATGGGATTCTGAAACAGGAACCACATTAGGGAAAAAACTGTTAATAGCCGTGTGCCAACGATGGCTCTTTCCTTGTGACAAATTCACCATAATGAGGACATAAAATGTTGTGAGATACTCTCCAAACTATCTCTGTCATTTTTCCGGAAATCTAAAGTCATTCTAAAATAAAACAGTTTAAGTTAAAAGGGGAGGAGGTCAATTATTATTGCCAACCACATCCTTCCTGAAGGAATATATCTAAGCCAAGACAGTATCCAGCATTTGGAAGCAGAGTTGGTACCTCTGCAACCTAGGGCTTAATTTGAGCAAATTATATAGGTGTTCAGGAAGGAATTTTGAGATGTCATTTCCCCTGGCCAAATCCCCACTCCCACCAGCTCAGAGAAGCCTTTCAAAACAAGTCAGTTCTGGCTGCCCTGGCCATGCCCTCCATCCTACCCTAGCAAGTGCAATGGTTCCAGTTACAGCAGTGCCCACCCAGGTGCTGCTCAGGATGACCCGAGGCTCATCTTCTAGGTCTGCTAGTTCTGGTTTGTGAGCCCTGGCTCTTTTCTAGACTTTTGACACTTGCTTTTGCAATTACTCCTGCTCCCCTTGCTTTCGTGTATCACCAGGTGGCCAGCATCTTGCCGGGATCATTCTTCCTGTGGAGGGGATAAGCCACCTGAGAAAATGGAGCCTGAAATAATTAGTGAAGAAATAGAAGAGCCAAAGAATAGGTTTTAAAAGCAGAGCACCTGATAGGATCTTCTAGGAGCTGGAATGGAACAATTAGAAAATGGCTCCAGTAGTTTTATTTAAGGGAGTACATCAAAGGCAGGGATAAAGTTTCAGGGGTGGAGCCTTGATTCATCATGTCTTGCAATCAACAGGTTGATTGGCATCTTGGCAGGTTACACCCTTCTCTGAGAGGCTGTGTGTCTACATCAGGTCACCCCATCTCTGGTGCTGTGTGGGACCTGGCAGAGCTGAATAGGATTCACACATATCTGGGTGATCACACCAGCAGGATTGCTGCTGGACGTTCCCAAATACCAGATTTTCCTATTCAATGGGCTTCCATGCCTATTTGGTCCAAAGATAGTCCCCAGATGGCTCTCAACATTAGTGACCATCAGACTCCTTCTTTTGATCTCCTAATCTTGGCCTCTCACTTTACTCAGCTCTGCACAATATCTTGATTTCTGTACTGCCTGGAGCTGCAGGTGGGAGATATTCCTTCCACCCTTCTTCACTTGCCTGAGTAACCCAGGCCCTGCTGGGTCCCAGTAGAAAGGGGCAGATACTGTGCAGCTTCTCTTATCCTTGCAACAGAATGCCACCAACAGCGATATCATCAGATATAAAGGGCATCCTTCCTACTCTAGGAAAAATACAGGAGCTATCTAGATAAGAATTGTTATGGGTTTTTAAAATTTGTTCTTTTTAGTTATGATAGTAGAATATATTTTGATATATTATATATACATAGAGTATAACTTATTCTAATTAGGATCCCATTTTTGTGGTTGTACATGATGTGGAGTTTCACTGGTTATGTATTCATGTATGAACATAGGAAACTTACGTCTGATTCATTGTACTATCTTTTCCATTCCCAACCCTCCTTCTTTCCCCCCAATACTTGCTGTCCAATCCGGTGAACCTGTACTCCTCCCTCCCTCCATCTATTGTGAGTCAGCATTGGCACATCAAAGAGAATGTTTGACCTTTGTTTTTGGGGGGATTGGTTTATTTCACTTAGCATGGTAGTCTCCAGTTCCATCCATTTACTGGCAAATGACATCATTTAATTCTTCTTTATGGCTGAGTAATATTCCATTATGTATATATAACACATTTTCTTTATCCATTCATCTGTTGAATGGCACTAGGTTGGTTCCATAGCTTAGTGAATTGAGCTGCTATAAACACTGATGTGGTCATGTCACTGTAGTGTCATTGTAGTATGCTGATTTAAGTCCTTTGGGTATAGGCCAGGGAGTGGGATAACTGGGTCAAATGGTGGTTCCATTTCAGGTTTTCTGATGAATCTCCATACTGCTTTCCAGAGTGGTTGTACCAACTTGCAGTCCCACCAACAACATGTGAGTGTACTTTTTTTTTTCCCCAGTTGTGCGTGTTTTTTAAATACCATTATCTTCTATCAGTAATTGCACTGATCTGATTTTATGATGTTTAGTATATGCTGTATTTTATCAAGTAAACAATGACAATGTTTAGTTTTGGGTGTTCTAAGCTCCCTAGGAGGTACTGGGCAGGAACCCATGCATCAACATGCCCGAAGAGTGGGGCTGGGGATGTGGCTCAAGTGGTAGCGCGCTGGCCTAGCATGCGCGAGGCACTGGGGATCCTCAGCAACACATAAAAATAAATAAAGATATTGTGTCCACCTAAAACAAAAAAATAAATATTAAAAAAAAAAAAAAACATGCCGGAGAGTGCTGGGCAGCAGTGTTGCTAATAGACATCAGCACAGACCTTAATTCTGAAGCTGAAGAGAGATCCAGTGGTGAAGGCAAAACTACTCTTCTCCTACTTCATAGTTAAATTACTAGTAATATCAAAACCTCCTGAGACACCTAACCCTTAGGGATCGGATGTGTGAGTTTCCCAGGAAGAACTTAGTTCTGCCTTGACCTGATTTCAAGAAGCTGTAGAAGGAGTACATTTGGCAAGTGACAACTCCTCAAGGATGTGTCTGGGAGGAGCCAGGATTCACCAAGTGCCCTTGAAACTAAAAGCTGAATGAACCTTCATCCCACCACAGGACAGGATGGCTAAGAAGTCTAGCAGAGGCCTGGGTTTGATTTTGGAGAAATGAGCTTTCCATCAGATAAAAAAAAAAAAAAAAAAAACTTCTAGAAGTTTGCATTTATTGGCATAAATTCAAAGCTACTATTTCAGCCAGCAGAGGGAATAAGATGAATGAGTGTGTGCTGAGCGCAGCTTCCAGAGCTTGCCTCTTGCCTGAGTAGTGGTGATGGTGTCCTTCATCACAGGAAGCCCTGAATGGGACCAAGACAAACCGAGCCACCTCCCCTGTGAATCAGAGAATCCTGAAACTCCAGCATAATGAATAACCTTATATAGCTGGGGCATGCAAAAGCCCTGTCTTTTTAGCAAGTCATGCCACCTGTATCAATGTTATGGAACAGAGTGTGCCCCCAGCCCATCTTGCTCCACTGCCCACAGGTTAAGCAGAATGTTGAGGCCTTGTGCTGTCCCTGGTCCTTGTAGTAAGGACCGGTCTGTGGGTCTGCCCAACCATTTATCACCTGGGTTACAGAGCCCAGAAGGGACTGAGCAGAGAAGGCCTAGCTGGAGCTACCATAGTGGTAGAATCTGGGGCAAGGATCTGGGAAAGCCGGGGGAATTCAGAGGCTTTGGGAAGGATCCGGAGCTCTGCCTTCAGAAGTCAGCAATGCTATTCTTCTTCTGTTTTGAAACTTTTTTTGCTTTTTCTCCTATTTTGTTTTTGTGGTGCTGGGAATCAAACATAGGGCCTTGCACATGCCAGGCAAGTGCTTTGCCTCTGAGCCACACAACCAGCCCGTTTTTGCATCTTTATAAATAATTTCCTTTATCACTGACGCTAAGGGGAAAGAGTTAATTAGGCTTAAATTCTCCCCAACAAGAAAATTTGAATACTAAGGAATAAAAACGTTGACAGGAAGACTTGAACTTGGAGGGCCACAAACCATTGTATTATAGCTAAGATTTCTTTTGTCTTTCTACCTCAAAACCAATTTTCATCTCCTTGAGGGTGATACTGCTCCTTTTGAGAATGCATGCTACCGAAGGGTGGTACTTCTGCTTGAACATTGCAATCCAGAGGTGAGTCCTCTTGCAGACTGCCTCCCGCTCACCTGTATCCCTTGTCTTCTGAATCCACAAGAATGGATTTAGCTGCAGGTTACAGGGGCCCCATTAAATTGCCTGAGACCACAGGAATGTTTATTTTTTATTTAAGAAGTCTGGAGTTAAGTGTAGTGACTCTATGAGTCATCAAAGACCCAGACTTTTTCCATTCATCCTCTCAGCTGTCCTCAGGGACCTAGGAACTATCCACTCATGGCCACAGAAAGACTGCAGCAGCTCCAGGCACGACTGGTAGGCAACTGATGGTGGCTGGCATCTCTCTCTCTCTCTCTTTTTCTCTTCTTATTTCTTTGTCCTCTCCCTTTTGGCTTTATCTTTTTGGGTGCTGGGAATTGAACCCAGGGTCTTGTGCATGCTGAGCACATACTGTACACTGAACTACACCTGGCTTCGTCTGAACTAGTATTCCCCAAATCCACATGGGCATCAATATGCATACAAGTGAAAGGGAACGCTGGCTGGCTGATCTTGAGCAAGTGACACTATCTCTGGGCCCAGCTTCCTCACTTATGAAGAGAAGGTTGCAAATTAGGTTCTCTTTATCTACAGAAATTTTTGCTGAAGTAGAACATAAAGGATCACAAATCATAAATGTATGATTTATTTTTTTTAAATTGGCAACTGGGTTTTATTTAAGAATTTCTGGTTTTTCTTTCTTTTTTATTGCTTTTATTTTTAAATACATGACAGTAGAATACATCACAATTACACATATAGATCACAATTTTTCATATCTCTGTATATAAAGTATGTTCACACCAATTCATGTCTTCACACATGTACTTTGGATAATGATGTCCATCACATTCCACCATCATTGCTAACCCCCTGCCCCTCCCACCCCTCTGCCCTATCTAGAGTTTGTCTATTCCTCGCATGCTCCCTCTCCCTACCCCACTATGAGTCAGGCACCTTATATCAGAGAAAACATTCGCCATTTGTTTTTTTGGGATTGGCTACCTTCACTTAGCATTATCTTCTCCAACTGCATCCATTTACCTGCAAATGTCATGGTTTTATTCTCTTTTATTGCTGAGTAAAATTCCATTGTGTATATATATGCCACATTTTTTAATCCATTCATCTTTGAAGGGCATCTAGGTTTAAATGTATGATTTATTGCTACAAATGTTTATAAAGAACCACCTCCCAGGACTGGGGTTATGGCTCAGTGGTAGAGCACTTGCCTGGCATGTGTGAGGCACTGGGTTTGATTTTCAGCACCACATATAAATAAATAAATTAAATAAAGGTTCATTGACGACTAAATATATTTAAAAAAAGAAAAAAGAAAAAAAAAGAACTACCTTTCAGTTCAAGAAGCAAAATATTTTCAGTATCCCATAAACTCCTACAAAGGTAACACTACTCTGATTCTGGCCTAGCACTATGTATTATATAAATGGAGTCAATGGTGGCTTCTTTCTTTTTCTTTTGGCACTGGGGATTGAACCCTTGGGTGCATCACCACTGAGCTATATCTCTATTCCTTTTTATTTTTTATTTTGAAGCACTCTTGTTAAGTTGCTGAGACTGGCCTTGAACTTGTGACCCTCTTGCCTCAGCCTCCTGAGCTGCTGGGATTATAGGTATGCACCACCGCAGCTGGCTGATAGCAGGCTTCTTTCATTCATCATTGTTTGTGAGATTCATTCTCCATGTGTTCCTTCAGTCTCATTGCTGAATGCTCTGTTGTATGAATATACAGTTATTCCTGCATTCCACTCTTAAATCATATGAGTTGCATCTAGTTTTTGCTATTATAAATAGCACAGCAGTGGAGATTCTTGGATCCATCTTTTGGTGAATATACTTATGGATTTCTGTTGTGTTCTGTGGAGGTAGAAAAGTTCGTTTTCTACATGCCCTTTGGGGATCTTTCCTGATGAAGAACCAAGTACCATCGTGGGAACACATATCCACTAAGTAGGTTTTCCAAACTAACCAAAGACTCACTGCTGTTAAAACTCAATCAATGTCTTGGGCTGGGCTGGTCAGTTCAACATCTTCTTGAGCCCAACCTCTCTGATGGGTAACCATGACAAAGGAACATGTATCCACACCCACATAACAGGACCTGCTTTCACAGAAAGCTAGGTAGTAGGTATCCTTCAAGGATGGCAATAAATTGCATTTGTATGGCCAGGTAAGGTCCAACTCCCAGGAGCCTGTAGGGTAGGCCAGAGCAGCTCAGGGAGCTCTGGGAAATATGCACTTCACCGTGATCCACTTCACAGCCAGAGCTCTGAAATGAATCTGTCAACAGTCACTCTAGTTCATCTGAGTGCTTCTCCTAAATGTTAAGTACCTGGTAGATGTTCAACATAAATAACCATAACAGTTTAGGGGCAAAAAGATCCTGTCATACAATTTTGAAATAGAAAATTTGCCCTTTCAGCAAGTTTTCAGAAAATAGGAAATTTCTTCAAAGTAAGCACTTTACAAATGCTATTTAAAAAATGAGGTTTGGATGGAACTATGAGAACTGTGCTCCTCAAAGTACAGTCCACAGACTGGCATTGCATAAGCATCATGTAAGAGGTTGTTAAAAATTAATCTTATTTTTAAATTAATTATTGTGGCTGGGTATGGTGGTCTATGCCTGTAACCTCAGTGACTCAGGGGGCTGAAGCAGGAGGATTGCAAGTCCAAGGCCCGCCTGGGCAATTTATGGAGACCCCGTCAAAATAAAAAAAATTAAAAGGGTTGGGGATGTAGCTCAGTGGCAGAGTGCCCCTGGGTTCAATCCCTAGTAACACACACACACACACACACACACACACTCACACATATACTGACACATACACCCACAACTAACACTGAATCCCACTAATATGTATAATTATAATGCATTAATAAAAAAATTTTAAAATGATTAAATTAAAAATTTTTAAATATTTCAGGCCCCATTCCAAAAGCAGAATCCCTTGGGTGAGGTCTGGAAATCTGTATTTAACAAGATCAGGTGGTTGTCAGGCACTACAAAGTTTGAAACTATGTTCATCCCTCCTGCATGAGGGTCCCCATGCTTTTGGGGAGACAAGAGCCTTTTGAAACAGATAAAATGATCCTAACATTTACCCAAAAACTGCTCTGCTGGTTCTGGGACAAGTTCCAATTCTTGTTTGCAAAAATTTTTTAGATCTTGGCCTCAAGTGGACCTTGCTTCTTTCCTGGGACACCACTGGTTGAATTAAATTGCTCACAGTTTTGTCTTTGTTGAGGATTGCGCCTTCTCAGTTGACCCCTTGTTGAGACAGCCCTCTGTGGTCTACTACATGTCACTCTAAATGCTCTCTGAAAACCTCCTTTGTTCTCATCAGCCATCCACTTCAGAAGTGGTGGTGTTATTTTGAGGCAGGGTTTGAGATGTCATATAGAATAAAGCTATGATTGTATTGAAAACCAGGAGAGGATAAGCAGCTAACACAAACATGAAGAAGGCCCAAGCACATGCTGTACCAGGGTAGAGAATGACAGTATGCTCCCTTGGGACTGCTTTGTTTCCGAGGTCTGGGTATTCATGCACAGAGCTGATAGGCTTGCTGATGAGGTTTATAGGGTTCCAATTTGGACCCCTAAAGGGATCAGCTTATATGTCTACTATTCCATGTGGATGGGAAGGCCCGATGCAATGTTTGTGGGTACTGGTGGCATTGGGGACCTCCTCATCCTCCAACATCTTCATCAGAGCTCAGCCCTAGAAATCCAAACTCCTGTTCCTAAATTCCACCCAACACCACAGCCTTTTGCTCTGATACAGAAACTTCACATGCTTCCTCCTCTCCACCATGTTGTTTTAAAAACTTTTAATGGAAGTTGAATAATATGCTCTGGGACACTTTTGTTATTTTAGTGACAATTTCCCACCACGAAAAAACACTTACATGCAACAGGAAATGGAGAATGTGAAAAGACAGGCCTGGGCTAAATTTGAATGGTGGAAACTTTCTACCAAAATATTTTCCATAGAAATTCACTTTCTTTAGTTTTGATGACTACCCACTAGATCATTGTGGCTAGATGCCACTGACCAACCAGGAAATTGGAAAATAAATAAAGAAACCGAGAAACTGTTTCATATGGCCTTTTAGAAACTGTTTTTTTGTTTTGTTTTTGAGTGGGAGCATAAAAAAGCCACATTCTGACCCAAACTGATCATACAGAGTTTGGAGTACAGCATATTTAATTACAAAAACTCTATAACTGTTATTTCATAAGACTACTGAAAACTTAAGGGAAAGGAAAGGACACTCAGGGGACAGGGCAGAGGAGCTGAGAGTGCACTTTCTGCAGCTCTGGAGGGCAAGTAAGAGTGGAGCTGCCTGCCTCCCCTCCCCAGAGTCCCAGATGTGGAACACCTGTGATATTTAAATATTATATGCAGTATAATCATATAATACATAATAAAATTATATATAATATTACTACTGCTAATATGCTAATATATAAGCTCTAGATTAAATTTCCAACCTATGTTAATGCATGTATGTCAATTTCACTGAAATATTTGAAGAATTGAAAACTGAGGACTTAATGGGTTAACATTTAGGGAGCATCTATTCCAGGCCAGCCTCCTCCTAAGACCATGACACAGTGAACCCTATTTAACTCTCATACCTACCTTTGTCAGTATGATGACCTGCTCTCCATCTTCTCCCTTTATAGGTTAGGAAACAGGTTTGTTGAGATTAACTTGTGGTCACCCACTTGTAGTGATTAAGCAGAAATTCAAGTGTGGATCTCTTTTCACTCAAAGTTCTGTGGTAAGATCTCTATTATATTAAGGTGGCCTGGTTGTTAAAATAAATAGCACCATTTGACAAGAAAAATCTGTTGTATAACTATAGAGCACTCATTTCTAGTTATATGTATGCTATTTATCTTAATGATGATTCAGAAGAACAGATACTAGGGTCTGTAAGTAGCTCTTGAACTTGAAAGTATTAAGTTTTACCCAACTCCAAGAGAACAAGACATTGGCATTCCTCTGAGGAATGCAGCATTTAAAATTGTTGCCAGTGCCCTCTGAATCCATGTTCCCTAACCAAGGGAGATCCTTACAGGAGAAATAAAGATGACAGCTAGGGGACATAGTATGGGTCCAACCCTATGGCTTCCAAAGACATAAGGGAAGGTCTTGGAAGCTCAGTGAGTCGCTGACTGATATTTTGGTCCATTTGAACACTGCTTTTTTTCCTCTACTTGTTTCTAGAGGAAACAGTACGGTAAAGACTTTAGTGAATCCCACTTGAGATCTGTCACCACTTTTTCACAGGCAAACCCAAGAGTGTAGGAATGGATGGGGAAAAATACCTTCCACTAAACAACCCTACTCATGACTTTGCTGGGGGGATGAATGGGTCTGTAATGACTGGCCTTACAAACTGAAGCTCCAGAGACAGGTAAGGTGAAAAAAAAGGTGTGAATTCATACCCCAAAGAGCTGGAAATAACGTCTTGACTATCTTTACCTTGCCAGCAAAAAAGTTAAGAATGTAGCTCAGCCAAAGGCAAGGAAACATGAATGTATGAAAAATATCTTGAACCTCATAGTTTTTGCAAAAGATCATTTGGCCCAAAGTGTGAGTTTCAGAGCCATAAATCATTTGTAGCACACACTTTTTTCTTTATTGAAGGATGCTCAATCTCCTGAGATTTCACTTTACATAAAACTGGCATAGCTCAGAAGCGAGATGGCATGAGAATCTATCTCAGGGTGACTTGGAAGAAACCCCCACACTCCTCCTGAACTCTGTTCTAGATTCCCGACCCCATGTTCTCTAGCTCCTCTAAGCCTCATAAATCTTTGTTACTCCTATGATACGCACTGTAATTCTTTCTATTTTGGGTTATTTCTGCGTGGGCCTTAGGGGCCAAAAGACCCTGATTCACTTGAGTGTCTCCAAAGCCCTTAACCCACAGAGAGGCTGCCGGTGGGCACATCAGTAAATACGGGTGGAATGGAACAGGATCCTCCAACGTCTTCTTCCACCTTGGCTTTCCGTTAAACATTGCTCTGAAGCTGCGTGCAGCCTCCGCAAGGCCTGCCTCCCGTTGGCGAGGCCGGACACTCTGAGGACAGGGCAGAGGGCTGAAGGCTCACTTCCTGCCGCGCGCGGGCGAGGGCGGAGCTGCCCGCCTCCCTCCGCACTCGTCCCTCCCCGCCTCCCCCGCTCTCGCTCTTCCCGCCCCTGGGGGCGGCCGAGGCGCCGCGGGGGCGGGGCTGCGAGCGGGTGGGCGGCGTGGCGGTGCGGGCTGGGCGCCGGGGCCGAGGTGCTGGCGGACCGGCGGCGGGCTTGGGCGCGGAGCTGGGGCGCGGCGCGGAGAAGCCCAGCAGGCAGGACGAGGAGTCTACGAGCCGCGGCTCCTACCAGGCCAGTGCAGGGACTTGGCCCGAACGGGGTCTCGGCCCGGGGGGCGCTCGGGAGACCACCGCAGCGGGCAGCGAGAGGAAGCGGCGGCGGCGGCGCGACCGGAGCGGTGCGCGCCATGGCGGGCGGCCCCCCCAAGGCCCTGCAGTCCACGGGGCCCTACTCCCTGCGCGACATGCCGCACCCGCTGGCCGGCTCCAGCAGCGAGGAGGCCGTGGGCGGCGACAGCACGCCCAGCCCGGACCTGCTGATGGCCCGCAGCTTCGGTGACAAGGTAAGACGCGTGGTACTGGGGACTGGGAGTCTCTTTCCACCTCACGGGGTGGGGGAGGATAATTCTGGAGCCGTGCTGTGCAGGGACCGCGCCCACCCTGGCGCCCCTTCCCGGGGTACGGGCGTGCCCTAGCCCCCAGAACCCTCTGCCGCCCCCGTGGGGTCGCAGCTGCAGGGGAGAGCGGCCAGGAGAGGAGCTTCTCTGGCTCTGACTGGTTGAGCTCGGTGACAGCTGGTGGGGAGGGGTCCTGCTTGCGTGTTGGGGCGGGAGGCTGCGTGCAGTGCTCAGCGCCTGTGTCCTGGGATGGGGTCCCAAGTTCCTCCAGGTGCATCCCTGGGGGCTGAGGTGCTGAATAACTTGTAGCGCCTCCAGTTTCCTGGGACTGCAAAAAAAAAAAAAAAAAAAAAAAAAAAAAAAAGCCGGAGTTAATGGCTTTCGGGGTAGGACTGGGCAGCCTCGGGCTTGCGGCGAGAACTGTCTTCTTCCCCACTAGTCATGTGGGGTGTGATCTTTGTTTAGGTTTGCTGTTTGCCCTGAGGAGTCACCTGACTCCGACCCTGGCCGCGGCGGGAGGACGAGTCTCGCTGTGGTTTTCTGTCTGGGGCTTCATTCACCTCCGACGGCCTACACACTGTTTAGGTTTGGCACAGGCTGGTTTTGTGGTTGATGGAGAGAAAGCTCGCCCTTTGACCTTCTTTGTGCAGAGAGAGGCTTCTGATTTTCTTAGAGTGACACAACCCTCCTGCTGCTGTGAGAGACTGCAAAGTCTTTTGCGGGGAAGGGAGGAGACTCCCCAGTCCCCAAAGCCATTTCAGCCGTGAGCAGGACGTGAGCAGTGATTCTGTCAGTACTCCTGTTGCCTCTTGGTCATTAATTGCTGAAATTTGAATTTCAGCACTTGTGAGGAGGGACAAGCACTAGGAGGATTTTCTCCTCCTAGTTAAAATACTAAATGAATTCTTCCTTGTCTCAATATTAACGAAATCAGGAGACATAATATTCTTCTCCCCTTAGATGGAGGGTATGTGGTACAATAAAAATAAGTATGAGAAAATATAATTTGATGGGTTTACAGCTAGAACGATCCTGAGCACTCAAATTAGTTAGAGAGTGGGACTGATGTATCTCCTAGAGGTTTGTAAAGCATTAGGAAGAAGAAAACTTAGGCTTGGTGTTTTTTTTTTTTCTTCATTTTATAGAAGATATATAGAGTATATGAGCACTTTCGTAGCTTGGAAATATCTTGCTCGTATTTGACATTCAAAAACTAATTGTTGAATGGCTAAATGAATACTATGTTGTTTCTTATGGACAGAGAAATTGATCTTAAATGGACCTCTATAGGATAGGAATTGAGGTTAAACCTTCTGATTTCCTTCTCAGTTCTGTGTAGGATAGTGAATCAATTATCTATTGCTTGTAACAAGTCCCCAAAATATAGTACCTGGAAATAATGTCTGTGGGTCAGAAATCTGGGAGTAGCTTCTCTGGGTGGTTCTCACCTAGGTCTTTCAGGAGGCTGCAGTGATTTGAAGGCTGGATTGAGGGAGAATCCGCTTCCAAGTTCACTCATGTAGCTGTTGGCAGGCTTTAGTTACTCTGCGTGGGGCAATTTGACATGGCAGCTGGTTTCTCCCAGAGTCAATGAGCCAATCTTATATAACTAGCCTCTACTGTGTTCTGTGGGTCACGTAGACCAACACTGGTACAATGAGGGGAGAGGGTATGAATACCAGGGAGTGAATACCAGGAGGTAGAGATCACTGGGGCCATCTTGGAGGCTGTTTAAAATATGTGCTTAATGATTTGCCCGTGGGTGACACCTGACTTAGCAGCGTGATTGTTTCATTAATAAGTTCTTGGAGGGCGTATGCCCTGTACCACCAAGATCTGGGTGGGTCAGGAGTGAGGCACAAGTCTGATTACTGATGGCTTCCTTCCCAGGATCAGTTCTTTGAGAGAGACAATCTTGAAGGCACTGTTATTAATTATTGGACAGCTATGGGGAGGATCTAAATAACACCAGTCTCAAGGGCCTGATTTATAGTAAGCCACTTTTCCTTAGAGGCTTAGCATTGTAATTTCCTTTTCTAACTGGGAGTAACATTTTCCTCCAGGTGTTCTTGTGAATTTCTATAGAGAGAAGCTAGCAAGTGGCAGAGGTGAGTCAGAACAGGAAGCCTACTCTTTGCCCTGCTTTCTCTTGCTTAGGCAGCCTGGGGGTCATTGGAGGGCAGGTGGGTAAGTCAAGTGCTGTGGTCTTTGAAGTCTGTTTTCTTGCCTCTTTGGATTTTAGGGTTGTGATGACAAGGAATTGGGGTTGAAGAGTGAAGGTTTGACAGGCTGCCCTCAGTGTATAGTTATTATGCAGAGGAGACTTGGTTCTGTGGCACAGGGTGGTGCTGTGAAATAAGATAACCTGGCCTCTTGGTCCAGCTGACACTCTGAATGGCCTCTTAGTGCTCAAGTAGGGCAGAGACCAAATATGGTGGATGCTCCATCCATAAAGTTCTCAAATCATTCAAACCATGGGGTGATGGGGGAATTCTTTATATTTCCCTAGGGTTGCTAGGGTTAATTCTTCTGATGCCAACTAAACCCACAGGCCTTATATCATTACATCTCTCCTCTCTAACTAAAATTGTAAATAATTCACTTGATGTATTTGTCCTCTTTTTACTTTCATCCATGGATTTCATCATGTTTCTCCTCTGACTCAGCCTCTGATTTCTGTATGCCTTCCAGAAGGGAATACCTAAACCCTCTTAAGCCCTGTTCTGTGACTAACACCTCTTCCCATATCCCCACCCTCTTTACTGAACTTGTCCTCGTCCTTCCTGCCCCCTTAGGTCACCTAGATTTCCCTGAAGTCTTAGAAATGGAGGTGTCTTTTCATTCTATACTTCATTTAAATCAGAGCCAGGAGGTGGGCTTCAGGGTCCTTTCCCTCCATTCTCCATTGCCTTTTTTAAACCAAGGTCTGGTCTTTTGAGGATCATATCATTTTTTTTTTTTATTATTCATTAAAAAAAATAGGACTTCCTCTGAGCTAGGCCCTGTTCTAAGAACTTGAGATGAATAAACCAGCCCAGGTCACCCTAAACCTGCCCTCAGGGGGGTACATTTTGGTGACTTTGTACTATATTATGCAGTAAATGCCTTAGAAAAAAGAAAAAGTTGAACAGGGAGCGGGTGGGTCTTCAGGATCACTGGCCGTGGGGAGGGGAATTTGGGTAGGCCTTACTGAGACTTGACGGAAATGAGAGAGTCAGCAGGTGGATGTTTGGAGAAGTGTCAGGTGGAGGGCAGCTGGAAGCAGAGGCCTGAGATCACAGGCCTGGTGAGTCAGGGAGACCTGGAGGCCAGCATGCCTGGGGCAGAGTGAGCCTTGGAAACTCACAAACTAAGGGGCACAGAGGAATCAAATTGCATTTGCCTTTGGCAGCGCTTCCCTGAGGATTTTGGCCTTGACTTTGAGTGGCACAGAAAGGGGGCTTTCCAGGGTCTGGAGCCTGGTTGGACTCTCATGGTCAAAGGAGCAAACAGGCTGTGGAATTGGGAATACCTTGTTTGTGCTGCAGAATTAGGACTCCTTTAAAGGTCAGAAACCAAAGCATACTGATGAACCAGAGCTGGAAAAAGTCTACTGGTTCCTATTGAAGAGGCCCAGGGACTTTGGCTTCAGGAATGGCTGGAACAAGGTATCCAGATGATGTTGGAATCTGTCACTTGCCATCTCTTGGCTCTGCTTTCTTCTGTACTAGCTTTTTTTTTTTTTTTTGCCTCCTCAAGCTAGTGGAGGGATATGTTCCACAGACAAGCTTCACGGCTCCAGCAGAGAGCTCCTCTTTCCTGATAGTTCCAGTGAAAGCTCTGGGCTGGTGTCTTGTTGGCTTAAATTGGGTCAGGTACCTAAACCTGTCTTTGTGACTCTAATTGCTCAGACCTGATCTGAGCGCTTTAGCTTTGTAATGAGGAGAGGGATTTTTATTTTTTCTACAATAGTGAAGTATACAAGTGAAGCATTTAAAAATGTCTGGAGATTTTAAAGAATAAAATGTATCCGTACAGTTTAAAGAATAATAAAATGAATGTCCATAATAAAACATAGACTATTACAAATACTTTAGAAGCCCCTCTGTGCTTAGGAAGGAAAGAGATGATTTTCACAGTAAAATCAAGGTGGGGGCCTAGCTCAGCCCTGGAGTACTTGCTGAGCATGCCTGAGATCCTGGGTTTGACTCCCCAGCACCAAACAGCAACAACAACAAAAACCCAAAGTAAAATCATGGTCTTCCTGTAACCAGAAAGAGGAGGAGTGCACGTAGGACAAGCAGGAAGCACTGAATGTTCACTGCTACCTTTTTCTTCCCTGTAATTTTCTTTTTTATTATTTTTATGCTGTGCTGGGGATTGATCCTAGGGTCTTGTGCATGCCAGGCAAGTGCTTTACTGCTGAGCTGCATCCCTACCCCATTCCTGTCATTTTCTAACTTCATTACTGTTCACTCTCATTCATTAAAATCTTTAGCCCCTCAACTTACTGTCCTTTCAAAGCACATCCTCATCTTAGAGGGCTTAACCATTCACATGACTGATCTGTCCGAGTCTCCAAAACTATCAATTTCTTGCCCTGTTTATCTCTAATCACTTTCACCATTTTTATAGTTCATCTGCCTTCTCTCTGGCCACACCCTTATATTATAATACCTACAATTAGTCCAGCTCTGAAATAATGCTATTAGATACCTTTAAAATTTTTATTTTGTGTATTTTAGGCATATAATGTGATGTTATGGGATACATAGGGTAGTAAAAAAGTTACTGTAGTGAAGCAAATTAGCATATCTTATCTCACATGGTTACTCATTTGTGTGTGTGCATGGAGGGCCAAGGGCAGCTAAAACCTACTCACTTTCTAGCCCAGTGGAGACCCTACTGTCAACCCCTGAGTGTGCAGACCCCCTCTGTCACTCTTAGAATAAGCTTCTGTATCCTCGCCCAAAGGTTCACGTGTTGGGTACATGGTCTCCGGGTGTTGGTAGCGGGAGGTGATGTGAACATGTTAGAGGTGGCTGAGTGAGAGATCCTTGTGTCTTTGGGGTCATGACCTATTGTGGGGTCCCAGCCTTTCTCTCTGCTTCCTGGCTCAAGATGTGACTTCTGACTCTTACACACATACTCCCTCTACCACCCCACTGTGGGCTCCTCACCAGAACAGAGCTAATGCAGGTGCCGTGCCCTTGAACTTCCAATTCTGAGCTAAACAAACCTTTCTTCCTTCCCCCGCCCCTCATGCTGGGCATTGAACCCAGGGCCTTTTGTGGCTAAGCATATGTTCTACCAATGAACTACACCCCAGCCTAAATTTTTTCTCTTTATAAAATGAGTTGCCTCATGCATTTCATTGTAGTAACTCAAAGCTGACATTAAGCCCTCTCAACTGACTCATTCCTATTCATGTTTAAACATCCTCAAAGCTAATATGAAGAGAAGTGCCCTGTTGCTCTCTGTCCTCCATCTCATGCCCAATTTTGTGATTCCCCTTTATACTCTTTGAAAGGAAGGTTTGCTGTTCTTACCTCTACTCTGCTAACCTCTGACTTATTGCTCAGCCTCCTGCCCTCTGGTTTTGAATTTTGCTATTCAGGGACCGCCCTACTCTCTTATTGCCAAATTCAGTAGGTGCTTCCTAGGTCTTATCTCACCTGGCTTCTTGGCAGGCAGCACTTGATCCTGCTAAAGTACTTGCCGCCCTTGGCTTCCTGTTTTAGAGTGTGCACTCTGGAGTCAGGTCATCTGGATTTGAATCTCAGCTTCACCACTTATGATCTGGGCAACTGCAAATTGCTTAACCTCTCTGAGCCTCAATTTCCTCATCTGTAAAAAAGAGGGTCACAGAAGTACTCTATAGCTGGGTTGATTTGAAGATCCGAGAGTTTGCACAGTAGTGCCCGGCACATCAGGACGCTTTAATCAATGTAAGGTGGTGGTTATTATTCCTTGATATTCCAGATTTTCTTTCTGCATTTTTGTCTATTTGTCAGTTTCCATGTCTGTTGCAGTCCCATCAGGGAATAAAAAAGACTGAAGGTTCTTTGTATGGAGAGGCTGTAGTACGGGGAATTAGTCACTTAGCGGGTGGAAAACCTAAGATGTCAAGGGCAGGTGAGGAGCCCAGAGAGCAGCAATGGCAGGAAGCTGCCCTCACCCTCAGGACCAGAGACACAGTGAAGAAGGTGGTGTTAGCAGGAGCCGAGAGCTTCTGGGGGAGCTAGCCTGGAGGCGGGGCCCCTGAAAGAGCTGGAACCACAGAGGAAGGGGTCTTGGAGGGGAAGCTGCACGGCCAGGGACACTTGCTGGAGAAGAGGGGGGGGAGTTGGGCACTGGGGAGAAACACCTGGCTGTTCTTGTCCTGCCACCTGGTCTTTCCTGTCTTTCACTGGCCCAGTTGTGGTCCTGAGTGGACATGTGCTCCAAGGGGCGCCCGTCCATCTTTCCCGAGATTAGTTAGATGGGTGTTGAGGGAAAGGCTGCTTCTGTTAGATGGTGAGCAGCTGTTTCCTGAGTGGGTTATCGTGCCTGCCTAAGGATGAGCCAGAGAGGGAAGTGGAGCCCGGAGGGGAGAGGGGCAAGCACGTGAATTCTGGGCCAGCTGTGCCTGAGCTTAGCCAGGCTTCCTGGTCACAGGAAGTAGTCAATTCCCTTTTGTTTGATTTATTACTTAAAACTGGGGGGAAAAAGTTTGACAGTATATTTACCTTGAAATATGGAGTGAAAATTTAGTTTTACTTGGGGAATGTTGAGGAGGGTGTGTTTAATTCCTGTCGATCAGACCCATTATTAAGGTATATGTCTGCGCATCGGTTCAGGTGGCAGAGGCGTGGCTTCACCGGTTCATGAAGCTTGAGGAGACAGACAGGTGTGGGGTGGGCTTAGGTTTAAGGTGGTGGTTATTATTCCTTGATATTCCAGATTTTCTTTCTGCATTTTTGTCTTAGCCCACCCCACAAATAGACAGAAATGTAGAAAGAAAATCTGGAATACAATGTCAAGGAATAATAATAAATGCTAGTCCAGAGAAGTGATGCTCAGATTGGGAAGCAAGTGTGATGTGTACAGATGCCTGTCGTGTGGTCTTATGAAGCCAGGAGTTCAGGAGCACAGCTCCCAAGGTGGGGTTGACTGTGCTCGCAGGAGGAGGATTGGGTTGGGCCAAGTGTGGAGAGAGGGTCAGAGCATCTTGAGGGGGGACTGGTGCACGGGGACCTGGGTAGACAGGTCAGGAGGGGACTACAAACTGTTCTGAGTGCCATGATGTGGAGGTTAGCTCCTTTCTTTAGGCAGCAGCAGCCTCAGAGGGTCTTTGAGCAGGAAAATGTGTGATCAGCGCTTAGGATGGGGAGGGACTGGCAGTGAAGAGGTACAGTAGGAAGGGGTTAGCCTGGCTCATGTCTCGATGGGCAAGGTGCACCTTATGCAGTCGAGGGGGAGAAATAAGGAATGTCCACACGCTTCTGCCCTTTTCAATGTTTATTCACTCAAATCACTCAGTAAAATTTCACTCTATGGGTTCTTTTTTAAAAAATATTTATTTTTTTAGTACACTATACCTTTATTTTTTTAATTTTTGTGGTGCTGAGGATCGAACCCAGGACCTCGCATGTGCGAGGCCAGTGCTCAACCCCAGCCCCCACTCTGTAGGTTCTTTTTTTTTTAATTTATTTTTTAGTTTTCGGCAGACACAACATCTTTATTTGTATGTGGTGCTGAGGATCGAACCCAGCGCCGTGCGCATGCCAGGCAAGCGCGCTACCGCTTGAGCCACATCCCTAGCCCCACTCTATAGTTTCTTAATCAAGAAAATGACAATCCTCAATGCTAGGCACCAAAATGGACATAATCAATTCACAGCAAACAATTCTAGATTGATTTTAAGCATTGCAAACACATTTAATCATGCCAGGCTCATGACAGACATTCCCTCTGCAAGCTAAGCTCAAGTGTCACATCAAAAGTCTCAAGCCTTAGGCTCTAAGTCCAGCAGATGCACACTCACTCAGACCATGTGATCAGATCAGGAACCAAGGCAGGCTTCTCCTAGGGTGGAGCTGAGTCCTTGCCACACCAGAGTCAAGAGGCTGCTGTAGAGTTTGAGAGCCGTGAGAACAACGCAGAGGATGAGGCAGATGAGAAGAGTTGGGATGTCAGTCCAGGTCCTCCTCAGGCTCTCAGGCTTGTGTGCATCAGTGTCGGCTGGCTAAATGTCTGTTCATTTGCTCCATCATTTATACTAAATTTGGGGGCTTCTGACCACCCTTTCAATCCCTATCAGCTGCTACTCGATTTCTCAGTGACGTCATTTGTCCTGAGGTTAAAGCATCTGGTCTGGTGGTCCCCGCCCTGATTTTCTTGCTTTTATCAGGGCGAGGGCAACAAGCCAGAGACACTCTGAGTTTGTCAGGGTGGAGAGAAGTGACTTGTTTGTGCCTGAGGGCCATGCTGGAGGGCTCCATAGTGGTACCTGGTGAGATGCAGGTTTCAAACTGGAGTTTTAAAATGGAGTTGCTTAGGCTAAGGCCTAAGGCCATCCTTAGAGCTGAGGTTGGAGTTGTTGCTTGGGAGAAGGAAGATTAGTAAAGATGATTACTTTTGGTGTCCAGAGGAGGACTGGTTTCCAAGTCCAGGGGACTAATGCTCAGACTGGGAAGCAAGTGTGATGTGTACAGATGCTTCTCATGTGGTCTCATGAAGCCAGGAGTTCAGGACAGAGGTTGTCCAAAGCCGGCTGCTGGAAGCCTGCTTGAACAAATCCCATCTCAGGGAAGTGCTTCTTTGTCAAACAGGCGTGTAATCCCCACAGTTCCAAACAGATGGGAGTGGGAGAAGAAGTGAGGCCAGAGTTTAGACAGAGTGGATGTTGAAATGAAAGATGTGACAGCAGTTTGAGGATTGAGCTTTGGTGGAGGCAAAGGAAGTATGTAAACATTAGCATGGCCAGGGCCACAGATGCATGTGTGATCCACTGGGCTTGTTTATTAGGTATTAGATCATATGGTGTTTCAGGCCTGCCTTGCCCCGCAGAATTCTTCATTTGGCTACCATAGAAGGGAATCAGGAATTAATGCCAATGTGTGTTTTGTGTGTACATAGAGGCAGGGGAAAGAGGGATATTGGGGAAAAGTGTTTCAGGGTTCCTGTTAGAGAAAATCACAGAGGTTGGGAGAGCATGCTGCACGCTTGGGTGTCAGAGTACAGGTGCTTTTCAAAATTCCAGTCTCTTGAGCATCTGCTACATGTTGGGCTCTGTGCTAAATGCTGCAGGTGTAGAGAAAGATTTAAAAAAAGCCTTTCCCTTGAGATGTTCATGGTCCAGTGAAGAAGAGAGACACAGGAACAAATGTTTGTGTGTAAAAAATGCTGAACTTATTTGCTAACTCTATGACTTTTGACAAATGTCTTGACCTTTTTAATTCTTTCATTTCCCTGTCTATATTTTGGAATGTCCTACAGGGATGTTTTGAAGTTTAAACGAGTATTTTTAATGTTGTCTGCACTACAGGCTGAGCATCCCTAATCCAAAAATCTGAAATCCACAATGCTCTGAAATCTGAAACTTGAGAATTTCAGATTTTGGGGTTGGGGATGCTCACTCAGTAAGCTATGTGTAAGTATTCCAAAATCTGGAACTTTTCGTCCCAAGCATTTTTGGATAAGGAATACTCAGCCTGTATGCCAGTGCTAGGTGGTGGTGTTGCCCTGGAAGTAGACCCTGAGAACAGTTGCTGGTCATTTATTTGAGGGGTGAAGGAAACAGCATTAGAAGAGTAGGGGAAGTGACACAGGGAAGGGATGTTAACCACTAAAGGGTAAGTTACCAAGCCAGTTTCCACTGAGCATGGACCAGTCATCACCCAGCAGGGAGCCTCTCCATGGTGAGGGAGCTAGGGGTCTTCCAGCAGCAACTCTCATTGGTCATTGATTGAAGGCTGCTTGGGTCGGGTGTTTGGGTATTAATTCCCAAGCACTTGCCAACCTGCCCCATGTGGGCAAAGTAGGTTTAGCAGCCAGATGAAGCAGTTAGGCTGAGAAATGCAGGTGCTGGGGCTTGGGAGTCAGGTCACTGGGTACTGATAAGGGGATATACAGATGGGGCCCCAACAGCATCTGTTACAGTAATTATGAAAGTGATGTGTATGGGGAATAAAGCAAAGGTGACCTTGCTTAGGAAGAGAGTGGCTTTTCCAAAGAAGATAATGTTTGCACTGGAGAATGAAGTAGATGGTTTACAAATGGACAGAGGTAGGAAGAGCATCTGAGGCCCCCAGAACCCCTCAAAACCCAGATTGGGTCATCACTTAGCAGTGTCAAGTAATGTATGTTGTGCACCAGGGGGTCAGAAAGGGATGCCTGGAGAGGTAGAAAGCGTGCAGATTGTGCCCTGTAGTGACAGATACTAAAGCCTGAGCAGTCTAGAGGTTGGTCAAGTGTCATACAGGGCAACAGCAGGACCATGTTGGTGGTTTTAAGAGTTGTAAGAGTTCCTAGCATAGATTGGGTAGATAGAGCCTGGCTGTAGGGAGTCCAGGGAGGAGGCTGTTGCAGCAGGAGATGGGGGCGCGCAGGGGGGTGGGGGTGGGTGGGGTAGGGGGTAGTATTAGACTCGGGAGTGTATTGGTCAGTTTTTTTTTTTTGCACATGATAGATACCCAACTTGCATTAACTTCAACAAAAAGCCAAACCTGTTGACAGGCTCATTTAACCATAGGAATGAGTGGAACTTGTGAATGCCACTGAGGTTTGGTATTCTCAGACCAGTTTGGTGCATGTCAGGAATCATGGCAACTGGTAGACATCTTGCATTCCTCACATTATATAGCTCTGCCTCCAGAGGGGTTGGGGAGAGGGCTTCTCTTCCCAGGGAAGAATGTCTTGGACTTGGAAATGCCCATCCTCAGACCAGACCAATCAATTGGACCTTGAGAGTCATGTACTGTGATTGGTCCAACTTGGCTCAGGAATTTTCTGGGCCAATCACTTGTGGCTGGGGGAGGAGTCTGAAGATATAAATGAGCTCTATTCCAGCTACAGGATCCCAAAGGCAGTGGTGAGGTGTGCTGGACAGGTGACAAAAGATCTCTACAGGCAGTGGTGAGGTGTGCTGGACAGGTGACAAAAGATCTCTACAGGGGAGACTCTGGTCATTGGCATTGGTGACTGGCTAATGATGATGGCATATGTAGGTAAATGGATGGAGTTGGAGAAGATAATGGTAAGTGAAGTAAGCCAATCCCAAAAAACCAAATGCCGAATATTTTCTCTGATATAAGGAGGCTGACTCATAGTGGGGTAGGGAGGGGGAACATGGGAAGATTAGATAAACTCTACATAGGGAAAAGGGGAGAGAGAGAGAGGGAGAGGGCAGGGGGGTAAAAAAAGATGATGGAATGAGATGGACATCACTACCCTAAGTACATGTATGAAGAACACCCAAATGGTGTGAATGTACTTTGTAAACAAGCAGAGATATGAAAAATTGTGCTCTATATATGTAATATGAATTGAAATGCATTTCAAAAAATTGAAAAAAATGTGAAGAGAGAGCTTACAGAATGGGAGAAGATCTTTGCCACCTATTTCTCAGATAGGGCATTAATATCCAGAATATATAAAGAACTCAAAAAAACTTAACAAAAAATCAAATAACCCAATAAATAAAAGCAAAGAACTAAACAGGCACTTCTCAAAACAAGAAATACAAATATCCAACCAATATATGAAAAAATGTTCAACATCTCCAGCAATTAGAGAAATGCAAGTCAAAACCATCTTGTCAGAAAGGCAATTATCAAGAAAATTCATTTTTTTAAAGCATCCAGTTTAGTGGTTTTTAGTATATGATTAGACACCCTGTACCTGCTAGCAGACACTCTGTTTCCTTTACTACCAACCCCTGGCAACTACTAATTGGCTTTCTTTCTCTGGATTTGTCTATATTGGATATTTTTTATAAATAGAATTATAGCAATAGGTGGTCTTTGAGTCTAGTTTCTTTTGCTTTGGCTAACGTTTTAAAGGTTCATTTATGTTGTAGTATGTATCACTACTCAATTTTCCCTCAGCTATATTGAATCATGGTTGATACAAATGAGTATATTTAAGATGTACAATGCAATGTTTTAATATATTTATAGATTATGAAGTGATTACCATAATTAAGCCAATTAACATGTCCATCACCTCATAATTACTTTGATGATAGCACTTGTGATCTCCCTTAGCAAATATAAAATACTTTATTATTATTTGCAGTCACCATGTTGTATGTTAGGTCTCAAGAATTTATCATATAACAGAAAGTTTGTACCCTTTGACCTATCTCTCCCTCTTCTCCCTACCCACCAACATTATTATTCTTTTTATGAGTACTGTTCTATTTTATGTATGAACCATATATTATTTATTCATTCATCAGTTGATGAATATTGGGGGTATATGTACTTCTTTGGGGAAAAGATACTAACTGTATTTTATATAATTTCATACAATAATTTTGACATTTGAGGTTAATGGTAATTTTAATCATTTTAAGTGAGTGTACAATAAGATGTTTTTCATTGACTTTTTAAAAATTGTCTTAACCATTTATAAGTGTGTAGTTCAGTAGTGTTAAGTATATTCATATTGTTGTGCCACAGTTTGCTAGAACTTTCTCATCTTGCAAAATTGAAACTGTGTACCTGTTACATAACAACTCCCATAGCTATCCTTCCCCTAGGATTTCCTTTTTTATATTCCATTATATATATATATATATATATATATATATGTATATATATATATGTATATATATATATATATATATATATATATATATATATATATATATATATATGATATATCATGTTTCCCATTCATCCAGTGGATGGTATGTCACTTTTGCCTCTTGGCTGTTGTGAAAAATGCTACAATGAGCATGACTCTGCAGGTGTCCCTTTTCAAGCCTTTTGGATGTATACCTAGAAGGGGATTGGTGGATCATATGGTGATTCTATTTCTAATTTTTTTGAGGAACCTTCATTCTGTTTTCCAAAGTACTTGTACTATTTTAGAGTCCCATCAACAAGGTGCGGGGTTCTGATTTCTTCACATCCTTCTTAAGGCTTATTATTTTTTTCTTTTTGGTACCAGGGATTAAACCTAGGGGTGCTTAACCACTGAGCCACATCCTCAGCCCTTTTTTTGTATTCTATTTTGAAATAGGGTCTTGCTGAGTTGCTTAGGGCCTTGCCGAGTTGCTGAGGTTGGCTTTGAACTCATGATCCTCCTGTTTCAGCCTCCTGAGCTTTTGGGATTACAGGCATGCCCCACTGTGTCTGACCTTTTTTTTTTTTTAATGTTGTCATCATAGTGGGTGTGAGGTTATATCTTATTGTGGATTTGTGGATTTGATTTGCATTTGTTTGTTCTCTTTGTTTTTTTTTTTTGGAGTCTGGGTCTCAGTATGTGCTCTAGAATGGCCACCATACTCCTGCCTCAGCATCTGGAGTAGCTGGGATTGTAGGCGTGTGCCATTATGCCAGGCTGTTTTGTATCTTTTCATATGCTTGTTGACCACTTGTATATCTTTTTTGGAGATGTATCTGTTCAAGTCCTTTGTTCATTTAAAAATTAGGTTATTTGATATTTTTGTTATTGAGTTTTGGGAGTATATATATTCTAGATATTAATCCCTTATCAGATATGTGGCTTGAAAATATTGTATCTCAGTCTGTAGTTTGCTTTTTTATTCTATTGATTGTGTCCTTTGCACAATTTTTTTTTTGTTGTTGTTGTTGCATAAGCTTTTGGTGTCCTCTTTAGTAAATCATTGCCCGGTCCAATGCTATGAAGCCTTTCCCCTATGTTTTTTTCTAGGACTTCATAGTTTGAGTCCTGTGTTTAGGTCTTTTATGCATTTTGAGTTAAGTTTTTGCGTATGATATAAGATAAGAATACAACTTCATTTTCTCAATACTTGTTGAAAAAGATTCTTTTTCCCCATGGAAGGTGCATATGCTTTTAAATTTCATTCATTTCTTTCTTTTTCTCCCACATTTGTTATTGGTGCGTTTGATTGTACATAATTATGGGATTTGTTATTACATATTGGTACATCCACATGGTATAACAATATAATTTGGCTGGTATCACTCCCCCGCCTCCCTCACATTCCTCATCCCTCTCCTCTACTGATCTCCCTTGATTTTCTTGAGATCTTCCCCACTTTTCTTTTCCTTTTTCCTCTCTAGTTTCCACATACAAGGAAAAGCCACACCCCCAGTCCTTTTCGTGTTTTATTTTGAAACAAGGTCTTGCTTAGGGTCTTGAGTTGCTTAGGCCCTTGCTAAATTGCTGAGGCTGACTTTGAACTTGTGATCCTCTTGCCTCAGCCTGCTGAGCCACTGGGATTATAGGTGTGCACCACAGCGACTGGCTATATTATTTGCATTCTTGATGACTGCCATTTTGAGTGGTGTGAGATGAAATCTCAGTGTAGTTTTGATTTATTTTCCCCTAATTGTCAATGATGTTGAAAATTTTTTTCATATTTGCAGCTCATTCATTTCTTAATTTTATATATATATATATATATGTAAATATACGTATGTGTATGCACATCTATGCCCACCTTATTATAATCCTGGAAGTGCTGGGATCAACTTATTCTACCAGAGTTTGAGTACCTTCTTATAGCATGTAAGCATTATTGGGAATTAAATATCTAAATTCTGAAAATGTCATTAGTTTGGCACAGGTCATTTCTCATATATTCCAAGTAATTCTTCAACCTAGAATTTATTTAATTAAAAAAAAAATCACTCTGATCCCCCTTACTGTAATTAAAGTAAAAGTGGGTGTGCAGTTGGCTGTTTCATTGCAAAGATGGAAGCTTGCACCTTCCCCAGGCCTGTGCAGTTAGGACAGAGGTGTGTTCTGAGGAGCTGGTCTTGTCATCCTGCTGCCGTCAGCATCTATGCTGGGAAAGTGCAATATAGCCGCTTCCTCTGAAGCACCTGTTCAGGCAGATCTTGTTTATTTCATGACCTTCATCAGCAGTTATGAAGGGCACTTGGACTTTTGTTCATTCCTCAGAGATTTATGTGGGCCTCTCTTGTGCCATGCCTGGGGATGTGTAGTTACATAACCACGGCCTTACCTTGTAGGCACCCAAGGTCCAGGCAGGAAATACAAGTGAAAACTGCCCTTAATATGATGTAAGGGACGTCTCCAGAATGTCATGAAGGGGGATCAGAGTGATTTTTTTGAGTTAAAGAAATTCTAGGGTGAAGGAGGCCTTGGGTTACCTATTTCAGATAACAACTGCATTTTGTCTTTTAGATTAAAGGTCAGTTTGGGGTTTTCAAAGAGAATTTGCATGATTACTTTTTGGTTTCATGATTATGGGAAATTCTTTATTTCTTTTCAGCCCTTAGATTTTCTTAAGTATATAAAGAACAGTTACAGTTAGCGTTCTTTATCCCTGTATCCAAGATGAACTACATAGTTTGTGGGACCCATTGTAAAATTAAAATGCGTGGCACCTTTTAGGATAAGTATTCAGTGTTCCAGAATGGTGACAGCAAAGCATTAAACTCAGTGTGGAATCCTTCTGAGTACATGGTCTGCCCAGCTGCATAAGATCACATGAATACAAAGCTGGCCTTGAATGTATCCTTGGAGGAACGGGTTTCCAAGTTCTGTAAGATCCCCTCTTATTCATGCTGGTGTTCTAGGTCTGCCCTCTTCCCATTTTCTGGAGATGTTTGAGAATGAGCTGGGTCCTCTGGGTTTATGTCTTCAGTCTTGGTGGACTGTGGGGCCTGCCTTGACTACTCCATCCCCTGCCTTCCATCAGCCTTCATTACAGCATTCCATTTGTAGAAAAGCTTAACGTGCTTGCTCTCCCCGAGGCCCAGCCTGTTATATCATATCTGCTTGGCCTGCTTTTCATTTCCCTTTCTCTTCCCTTTGTTCTTGTCTCTTCTGCATCAAGGGTGTCCGACTCATGGTCCCTCGGTTACCCTTGCCTTCTCCCGGAGGTAATAGTACTGTGTGTTCTGTAATCACCGTTAGCATTTATGGAGCCCTGGCTTTGAATGGGAGCTTTCCTGCATTATTTCAGTGGACTACTCAATGGTGTAGCTACTATCACATTCCCCATTGACACAGGGAAAATAGGCTTTGAGAGGTGAAGTAACTAGTCCGCAGTTACAGAGCTAGAAGAGAGCAAGGGCTGTTCTCTTTTTGGGGGGAGGGGGACTACTGGAGATTGAACTCAGGGACATTCAACCACTGAGCCACATTCTCAGCCCTATTTGGTATTTTATTTAAAGACAGGGTCTCACTGAGTTGCTTAGTGCCTCTTTGTTGCTGAGGCTGGTTTTGAACTCATGACTGCCTTGGCCTTCCGAGCCACTGGGATTACAGGTGTGCGCCATTGTGCCCAGCTTCAGGACCCATTCTCGTAACCACCATCTTCATACAACATTGGCAATGAACTGAGTATGTTACTTTTTCCCCCCCAGTACTTGGGATTGAACCCAGGGCCTTGCACTTGCTAGGCAAGTGCCCTACTACTGAGTTATCCCCAGCCCTTTTTATAAATTTTATTTTGAGACAGAGTCTCACTAAATTACCCAGGCTGACCTTCAACTTGTCACCCTCCTGCCTCAGCCTCCTGGGTCACATTTCTTATATAGAGCTCAATCTTCAGGCTAACCTCTACGTCTTAGCCTGCGTCTCTCCCTATCTCAATTCCATTTTTTTTTTCCCCTTTGGCTCTCTTTCCACAGTGTACCTGTCTACCTTGTTAGAGGAGTTTTCAAAGGCTGCTACCTCACTTGCCCCGCCACCACCAGGCTCCTTGGATGAGTAGTCTCTCCATTGCTTCCATCTGCCTCGCCATCTGTCTCCTCTTGCCTTAACATGCTTGTGTGGTCCAGGTCTTGCCCCATCACTCATGGCTTGAAGAGATCCAGTACCTGTTTTTGTTTTTGCTGTAAACTCCCAGGCCATCAGAGCTGCAGAGGCCATGGAAATCATCTACTTCAAGGCCTTCCCTTTTTTTTTTTTTTTTCTCTTTTCTCTAGTGGACGAAACTGTGGCCCACACAGAAAAGTGATTTGGCAAATCAGAGTTACCCAAACAGCTTATGACAGAGTTAGAGTTGGACCCAGCTTTTCAGACCTCTGGTAAAGGGACTGCGTTAGTTTTGTGTTAAGACCAAAATACCTGACAGGGACAACTTAGAGGAGAGAAAGTTTGTTTTGGCTCATGGTTCCAGAGGTTTAGTCCATGGTCAGCCACGTCCATTTCTTCAGACCCAAAGTGAGGCAGAACATTATGGTGGAAGGGAGGGTGTGACAGAGGAAAACCGCTCCATCCTTGGAAGCCAGGAAGCAGAGAGAGAGAGAGGGAAAGGGCCTCAGGGAAGATGAACCCTTCTAGGTCACGTCTCCAGTGCCCAGCTCCTCTGGCCGCGTCCCACCTGCCTACAGTAGTTACCACTCGGTCCATTCAAACTAGGATGGACCGATTAGGTTACAGTTCCTAAAATCTAATCCTTTCACCTCCGAACATTTCTTCATTCATATAAGAGATTTGGGGAAACACCTCATATCCAAACCATGACAGTACCTTTCTTGATTGACATGAACCAACCCTCTCCATTATTCCTTATTCTTGGTCCTTTCTCAGGGTCACTTCTGGTCACAGCTGTTTTTCTGGTACATAGCAGGTGTTTGGTAAGTGTTCACAGAATGGGTTCACTGTCTTTTTACTTGGTCCTCCCTGGTCTGCCTCTGCATCCCTGTGCTCTCCCTTTTTACCTACCCAGCCCTGGTTCCCAGTCTTTGATCATTCCTCATAGACCCTATCTGGATGGCCTTTAGTTGGGCTTACGAGTCTCACAACTTCATTTCTAACTCCTAACTCATCTGTCAAACTTTTCTGTGATTCTTGTTTTTAGTACCTCATTATCACTGTGTGTTATGATTCTTTAAAAGCCACACTTCTCTTCCTGAGACTCCCCTTCCTGCACGGGCATCACTATTCTTCCATGTTTCTTTGTTTCTGTCATGACTGTCAGTGTCCGCATCAAGCCTGTGATTGGCAGGCCTTGCTGTTTGGTGTGGCCTGGTCCCCTCTCCTGTAGACAGGGTCTCCCTTCCTCAGGTTCTGGCTTGTGTATGCTGTTCCCGTCTGCTGAGATCTGCAGTGGCTCTTCGTTGTTTACTCAGTGACAGTCTGAGTTCTTAGCCTGACTTTTTTTTTTTTTTTAACAATACCTTGATTTCACTTATTTATTCTTATGTGGTGCTGAGAATTGAACCCAGGGTCTCACACCTGTGAGGCCAGCGCTCTACCACTGAGCCACAATCCCAGCCCCGCCCCTTTTAATATTAGTTGTTGACAGACCTTTATTTGATTAATTTATTTATATTTATGTGGTACGGAGAATCGAACCCAGTGCCTCACACATGGTAGGCAAGTGCTCTGCCACTGAGCTATAACTCTAGCCCTTTTGTGAGCAGGGACCCATTCACCTCCAAGATCCTCTCTTAGGAAGTTATGTCCCTGCCAAATTATTTTCCTCTTGAGCTGCCTGGCATGTCATGTGAGTTCTTCAGCTCAGCTTTGCTAAGCCTGTTTCCTGTATCTGTCGTCTAGTACAGTGCTGCTCTCTCATCCAAGACCTCTAAGGGATGCCTAAAAATATCCATAAGGCCAAACAAACTCTATTTATATTATGTTTTTTCTCTCTATATATGTACCTATAATAAAGTTTAATTTTTAAGTGCGGCATAGTAATTAACAATAACCAATATAAAATAGAACAATTATAGCAATATAATATAATAAGGCTTATATGAATATGGTCTCTCTCTTTGGGTGTGGTGACACATGCTTATAATCCCAGTTGCTTGGGAGGTGAAGGCAGGAGCACCACAGATCCCAAATGTTTTTGTGCTGTAAAACTGTAGAGTGCTGTTGACAGCAGGTAACTGAAACTGCAGATAAGGCAAGATCATAGTATTGCATTGGAACTTTGTTGCCCAAGTGTAGCCCAGGACTAGGTGCACTGGCATCATCTGGGAGGTTGTTGAAAATGCAGGATCTTAGGCCTAATTCCAGACCTACAGAGCCAGAATCTGCATTTTAACACAATCCCTAAGTGAATTGTATGCATGTTAAAAATTGGGAAGCCCTGTTTTAGAACAAAGTTAGCAGTCTTGACTACACATTCAGATACTCTCGGGACCTTTTTAGACAATACTGATGCCCAGACCCCAGCTCTAGAATTTTGGGTCTAGTAGCATGATCCATGGATAAGTTTTTTTTTTTTTTTTTAAAGTTTATTTAGATTATTCTAATGGGCAGCCAAGATTGAGATCATTTTCCTTCAGATAATTCTCTGGTTTACCCAGAGGGAATTTGCCTTCAGGAAAGCACACCTCCCTATTCATCCTCCATGGTAAGAGTAGTCTTCTATATGATTGATGGACGGAAGCAATTTGGCAACATCTGTCAAAATAACACATACATATTTTCTTTGATTTAGTGATTCCTTTTCTATCTGTGTCTAACCTACATATAAGCTGGCGTATGAAGGGGAGGACTGTTCTTCTGTCTGCAGTCAGTATCCCTAACCACCTCTGTCAAGGTCAGTGGTCTTCTCATCTTTTCTTTACTTAGCACCTGCTGTGGGGCAGGCCCTGGTCATATTCCTTCCCTGAGAGAAAGGCTCAACAGCGAGCTCCACTCCCAGGAGCGTGGTGTCAGGGCTCTCTTCCCTTGTCGGTGCAGCTGTTTCCCGTGTGGTTCCCGTGTGGTCATCCTGAGGACACAGCCAGAGCATCTCTGCTGCTGGGTGTGGATCGTGTGCTACCCTGGCTCAGACAGGAAGAGCTGAGCCTTCACTTGGCTTCTGGGATTCGCACTTGTGATTCCCTTTGTGCCTTACTGGCTGTTCTTCTCAGCCTCTTCATTTCCCTATCTCTAAATATTAGAATGCTCCAATACTTAGTTCTGATGTGGCCTCTTCATCTGCGTGGTGCCCATAAGCAATCTCATCTATCTTCACCATTATAAATACCATTGTGTACTGGTGACTCCAGTAAAAAACCCTCTTTTGAATTCCAGATTCCTATCTCCCACTGCAGTCTTGACATCTAGAGCTGCATCTCCAACAGGCATCTCAAGCTAGCCTGACTGGACTGCTCTTAATTCCTTCTCGGAGATAGAGAAACCACTTCTCCCAGTTTTTCCTGTCTCAAATTGGTGCCTTCATGATTTCTTAGGCCAGAACCCCTAAAAACCTCAGATAACCTTGAAGTTATCCTTAGTTATTCTTTTTCAGTCCATCAACAAAACCATTTGAACTATAACCAGAATCTGTTCCCTTGTAACTGTCTCCACTGCTGCTTACCTTGACCCAGTCATCCTCATCTAAATCCACAGAATCCACACAATGCACGCCTGCATTACTATTATATCTTAGTAGCCAACTCATTAGTCTTCCTGCTTCCCCCTTCCTTAGTCTGTTATCCACACATCAATCAGAGAGATTCTTTAAAACACCCAAAGCATAAGACCTATCATGTCTTTGCTTGGCCTTTGCTTACAACCAGAAACTTTTCAGTTCTCTGTACCCTTCCAGTTCTCCTCAGTCTCCAAGGCACTCCTGGCTGCTCCTCTGTCCTCCACCCACTGTTTACCCCCTTGTCTCAGGCCTTTTGCATTTGCTGTTGCTTCTGCCTAGAATGTTCTGTGCCCTGATCGCATCAGGGTTCATTCATTTATTTCAGTTGAGCCTTAAGTAGTTTTACAGCAATTTACCCTTATCCATGGCTTTGCTTTTGTAGATTTCAGTTATACAGTCAATCATGGTCCAAAAATATTAAATGGAAAATTCCAGAAATACACAATTCATTAATTTTAAAATATATACAATTATGGATAGCACCCAGGACATGAATCATTCCTTGTCCAGTGTATCTGTCTTGTGTATTCTACCTTCTCATTAGTTACTTAGGAGCCTCTAGGTTCTCAAATTGACAGTTGTGGTACCATAGTGCTTGATTTCGAGTAACCCTTATTTTACTTAAGAATGGCCCCAAAACACAAGAGTAGTGCTGTTGGCAATTTTATTACAGCACATTGTTATAATTGTTTTATTTCTTTAATAGTTATTATTCATCTCTTGGTATGCCTGTCTCTGTGAAGAGGGAGGAGACATTGAGCCCAGCCACACTAGCTCTTTCCCTTTCTGGTTTCCCTCATAGCAAGCCTTACTCCAGTTAGGAGTTTTCCCCACAGAGAGGGCTGGCCACCTTTTCAGTAAGTGGAAACGAAGAATGTTTCTGTGAGGTGATTGTTAGTCTTTCAACTGATACCTCTTCTCTTTTTCTTTTTTTTTTTTTTTTTTAGTTTGACACAGGATATCGCCTGAGAGTCTCCCTAAATTGCCAAGGCTGGCCTTGAATTTGCAATCCCCCTGTCTCAGCCTCTTGAGTCACTGGGATTATAGGCATGTGCCCCCCTCCCACTGGCCTGTCCTGCTGTTTTCCTCTCCAGGTGTGTGGAAAGGCCTGTCACATTATTTTAGGTTTTCTTGAAGCTTTTTGAGTAACCCAGAAAGTATCTTTTGTAGTATCTTGAACTAGACACTGTTTAACTTTAGTAATGAATGTGTTGTGGCACTGACAAGTACATCTGCAGATTTCTGTTCAAATGTCTCTAGTGATGATTTGAGCAAAATGGTTACTTTTCCACTTTCAACCTGACTTGAAGAATGAGGTAGCCATTTTTTTCCTCAAATTATTCTCATTCTCTTAGACCTTACTGTATCCATTGCTGAGTGTGAATGGAAAGGGTTATATTTCCAAAAGATATAAAAGATATATTGCATTGTGCCAAGATTATAATTGTAGAAGCAGGGTTTGTATGTCACATAGATCAGTGTTGGTGTCACATAGGTGAATGTATTTTCAAGTGTTGACTTAGGCTTGTCTGCATCTTAATTGACAAGCAAAAATGCAGCATTTTCCATTTTAAACTTTTTTTCCATTGAAATTAAGACGAGGCTGTTAAAAAAGTCTCACTGCTGATGTATTAGTGGATCAAGGCAACTTCATCTATCTATAGTTGCAGTGACTGGGTAGAAAATCTGTTCACTGTGAGAGAGAATGTCTCCAGCAGCTGAATGAATTAAGTCTGTTTGCTACCAAATATTTGTTCCAAAGTAAGGAAATCAGTACACTGTGTGAAGGAGTTTAGAACTATTACACGTGGAGACGTTATTTAGAGCAAGGTAGGTCAAGGGGTTTGGAGCTGAGGAGGAGGAATGGACCTTTGGGAGTCTGCTGAAGGAGTCTTGATATGATCACTTCCTGGCTGGTAAGTCACTTCCCCCCTTTGAATTGTGGTTGTTTCATCAATAAGATGGAGATAGTTCCTACCTCATAAGGGGTTGTATGAGATTATGTCCAAGGGGGTCCCGAGGCTGTTCTCATAAGTGACTCTCATAACTCATGCAAATGACATATTTTAGATGTCTGCAAAAGAAGCCTCTTGGCCTGTCTCTGATAGGTCCTGGTAGTGGGGATAGGCTCATCCTGCCACGGGAGGGGTACCTAAAGCACTCAGGAAATAAGAGATGAAAGAAAAGAAAGACCATCCAGAACAGGGAGGTTGTAGAATGAAGGTTTATTATAAAACTGATTGCATTATAGGAAAGAGGGAGAAAACCCAGCTTTTGAGAAAAAGTGCATAAATTGAGGGGAAGAAACTCCTGAATCAGCTCTTGGATCCATTCACTATGACTTCAAGGCCAAGTCATAGAGAGAGCTTTAAAAAGTAAAAGAATCTGCAACAGATATTTACAGTGGCGTTATATTTACATTACCATTTGATCTGATTATTATTATGATCTCATTATGGCAAACTTTTTCATTTCCTCTCTTTTATTTGATTTTCTTCTTGTTTGAACAAGAGTGAATTACCCGTGGCTCATTCAACGTGATGATGTTGAAAAGCAAGAGAGGAGTCTTTCTGATGTGTGAGTTACATACCTGGAGAAGAAAGGGTTATTTCAGCTGGCAAGAATTCTTTCCCAGAGGAAATAGATGAGAGAAATTAGACTTAATCAGGAAGTCCATATTCCATTCACTTATTCATCAAATATTTATCAAGTGCTGGGTAATGTGCTAGGTTGCTTCTAGCCACATCCCCTATGGACAGCCATTGAATTGCAGGGCTTTTCAGGTTCCGGTTTCTTTTCTTCTGCTCCAAGATTGAAATATGAAGATCTAAGAGTCTGGGGTTGTGGTTCAGTGGTAGAGCCCTCACCTAGCACGGTGCGAGGCCCTGGGTTCGATCCTCAGCATCATGTAAAAATAAATAAATGAAATAAAGTTATTGTGTCCAACTACAACTAAAAAATAAGTATTTTAAAAATATGAAGATCTAAAAACAAAATTATTGTTCTTTGCAATTTCTCATTGTCTATTGCCATTATGTAGGAAAGCTGTATTTTTCATATTTTATCTTGCATCTAGCCACCTTATTGAATTCCTAATGTGTTTTGAATAATTTAATTCATTATCTTAGAAAATGTAGACTAACTTTTATTGCTTCTTTTCAAAAGGTTTTTTATTTTATTGTGTTGATCTAAACCTGTGTAAATCACTGAGGGCCTTCTTGTACCTTGTTAAAGGGAATATGTTGAGTATTTTCCCATTATATATAATGTTTGCTATTGGTTTTTTGTCAAGTTAAGGTACTTTTTATGTGTGTGTGTTCTGGTAGTGGGATAGGAATTGCCCTCAGGAGCCACATCCCCAGCCCTATTTTATATTTTATTTAGAGACAGGGTCTCACTGAGTTCTTAGCGGCTCGCTTTTGCTGAGGCTGGCTTTGAACTTGCGATCCTCCTGACTCAGCCCTCCAAGCAGCTGAGATAAAGGCATGCACCACTGCGCTGAGCAAGTTTAAGATAATTTTTTCTATTCATAGCTTACTATTAAAAAAAAAAAAAAGTCAGCGGGCTGGGGTTGTGGCTCAGTGGTAGATCACTCACCTAGCACGTGTGAGGCCCTGGGTTCGATCCTCAGCACCACATAAAAATAAAATAAAGATATTGTGTTCATCTACAACTAAAAAATAAAATGTTAAAAAAAATCAGCAATGAATGAAATGGGTTTAGTAAAATGCTGTCACAGTATTTGTGGATGTAATTTGAATTTTCCTGTATTAATCTTTTAACCCATTTTTTCCTCCATCATCTTAGATGTAGAACACTTATGAAAACTTCAGTTGAATATACACTTAGGGTAACTTTGAAATAATATTTGAATATTTATTATGTTTGCAGAATTGAAAACTTGGGACTTAATGGGTTAATATGGTCAATTGATTTCTTAATACAGAACTAATGTGTTTACATTTATAGTTAGGATAAGTGCTACTTGGTCATAGGTTCAATTTGGTAATACTTCACATGGAATTTTGAATTTTTTTTTTCTCTTTATTATGCTTTCGTTTCTCTCCCTTTTCTCCAATTCTTGACTTTGGTTTCATTGTTTAAGTTTGCTTTGTTCAAGTTTATTTTTCTCTATGGCTCTATTTCCTGTTTCTATTTGACTAATGTTTATAATTATATTTTTCAACCATAGGCAGATTGAGTTAGTATCTGTAGCTTTCTCCAAAGCAAAGAGGGATCTTTGGGCTTGTTTTTACTTCCCCTTCTAGATATTATTAATATCACCCTGAATTTGATTGTGACTTTTTTTAAAATTAATGTTCTTCTGTTTAACGAGTACTTTTCTTAACAGTTGCTTCAAACTTGACAGAAACATCACATCATTAAGCTAATTCTTTTTTTTTTTTTCTTTTTCTTTTTGCAGTTCTGGGGATTGAACCCAGGGCCTTGCATGCTAAGCATGGATGCTCCACTACTGAGCCACAATTCCAGCTCTTGATTTTTTCTTGAACAAACTTTATTCTGATTTGTTTTTCAATGCACAGCATTATGTCTATAAGTTAAGATAGGGCGGACAAGCCCTAGATATTATGCCTTATACAACAACACCTGGGTGTTGTATATACATTATTCTTTTCTCCTCTGCCTGGAGATTTTTCAGTCCACCTTTGCCCTGCTTGCAGGGATTAGATAGGTGTGAAAGAGGTAAGGGACGGGGAGAGAATGGAGACCAGATCCTTGACCTTGCTCTTAGGCAGCTTTCTGTGGGGCGGTGGGGCTGTGGGGAAGATAATAAGTCAAGAGGCTGATAACAAGTCAAGACCCTTCTCAATTTAGGAAGTGGGAGAAGAGTTGCTCTGTAGATGGAGACTTTCCTAGCTGTTCCTAAAATATTCCTTCCTGTTTTATTCTTCAACTTGTATTAGCAACTCAGCACTCCCAAGCCCTTTGATCACCTCCATCTTTCTTTCTGGGGCTTCTTCTTCCTCCTTGTTGTCTCTGAATCCCCATTCCCCGCCCACCCGCCCCAGGCTCCAAGTAGAAAATTCTGTCTCTTTCCATATCTAGCATTTCCCACTGTGGCCCATTTAGGTTTTGGTTTCTCAACTTGGGTTAAATGCAATTTTTTTTTTTTCTGTGAATTTGATCCTGTCTGCTGAATCTCTTCCAGAAATTCCTCAAAGTTTCTTATTAACTGATGGCATCCTTCCCTGTGTCCTGGATTCATTTTTATGGGCCAACTCTTCCTTTTCTATTTCTTTTGTCATTTCCTGGGAACTTGGAGGGACCCAGGAGTCAAACAGAACTCAGCTCATCGTTGTGCACTTAATGTGTCTCATAGCTTTCTGCTGGCAGGGACGTAACAACCCCTCCAGCCAGTTTCTCTCCTTGTTTATTCCCCTTTCACATCATTTTAATAACAGCAGCAGCCATTTATTTGAGTGTTTGCTGTGTGCCCTGCATCATGTCATAGCTATGTAATTGTTCTTTCATTTTTTGGCCCTGTTTTGCAGGCAGACTTTGTTCTGGTTGTGTTCTGCAGCATAACAGGCCATCCCAAACTAAGGAGATTAACACACAAATTTATTGTTGTCTCTCATGCTCTGTGGGCCGACTGGCCTCAGGTGTTTTTGTCTTGGGAGTCTCGTGCAGTTGGAGGCAGATGTCGGCTGGTGATGCAGTCAGCTGAAGACTGGTTTCCCAAGATGACTCACGACTGGCGCTTGATTGGCGTTGCCTATGTGATGTAGTCATGTGGCTCAAGCATGGCGGATGGTTCTCTGGAAGGCATGTCCTAACAATGAGCGTTCTGAGAGAAAGGAAATGGGAAATTCTGGCCCATCTAAGGTCTGTGTCCAGAACCGGCATAGAATCACTTCCATATTCAAAGCAGTTCAAAGGCCTACCCAGATTCAGCAGGGTGGGCTGGGAGACCATCCGTTGATGAGAAGCAGCCAGGACACCTGGCAGATAAGCATGTGAGATGGAAGTTGTCGTTATGGTCATGCCGCAGACACCATGCTGGAGATACCAAGATAATAGTACAGGCCCAGGCTTCTCAACCTCATGGTTCAGTGGCGGGGCCAGGCAGATAAACAGGCAGTGGTAAGGGATAGGTTTGGGGCATGGTGAGAGCATTGTGGGGTTACCAGGTGTGGCCCTGCCTGGGGACTGTAGTGGGGCAGTACATCATGGTGGAAGCATGGGGCAGAGGAAGCTGCTCACCTCAAGGCCGCCAGGAAGCAAAAGAGCTCAGCATCCTGATTTCCTCTCCAAGGTCATCCCCCATGACCTCATTTCCTCTCACTAGGCCCCATCTCCTAAAGGTCCCACCACCTCCCAGTAGCACCTCTGTGGACCCAGCCCTTAACACCTGGGCCTTTGGGGACGCTGATTTCAACCATAGCATCACCATTATACTTGAGTGCTCTCAGCTTTTAGTCTGCTGTGGTCATCCACTGCGTCTTCCTTGAGAGCCCTGTTCTGTTCCCCAAGAAGTGAGATTTGTTATTTTTGTTATTGTGCCACCACGGGGGTGCAGGTTTTTGTGGCTATGCACACGTCACTGTGTGCAGGCATGTACATTTGTGTGCACAAGGGGACAGAGTGAGGGGAGGGGGCAAATCCAGTCATGGCCCCAGAATACTTTGGTTAAAGAAAATGTGAACAGAGGTTTGGGGGGGACTTTCACAGCAGCATGGCTGTACTCACTACCAGTGAACTGTACACTTAAAAATATCAAGATGGTAGGTTTTGTTATGTTTTCTACCATGGTTTTTGTAAAAAAGAGAGACAGTTTAGTTTCTGCTTGGTACCGCCTAAGGAAATCATCCCAGGATCCTGAAAAAACTTGACTTGTGTGTTTGCTGATGGCAGGCAGAAGAGGATCTCTGAGTCTTTTACTCAAAAATCTTTTTTTTTTTTGTAATGGGGATTGAACTCGGGGGGGATCTTTACCTCTGAGCCGCATCCCCAGACCTTTCATTTTATTTCATTTTAAAATTTTGAGACAGGGTCCCGCTAAGTTGCTGAGGCTGGCCTCTAATTTGCCTCAGCCTCCTGAGCAGCTGGAATGACAGGAGTCCATCACGGCGCCCAGCTACTTGCACTTTTGGAGCTGTTTCCTCCATGCCAAGAAGGGGTTTCCTGCCTTCTCTATCCGGGCTCCTCCCTTGGTGCAGTAACACCATTGTGCACTGAATTAAAACTGGTCCCTAACCCTAGCTCAGCACAGCATTTGTCCGACTATCACTGAGTCCGGTGCTCCCCTGGGCGATTTTGAGGACTGCTTTCCCCTGCGCTTGAATGTGGTAGTGAGATGAAATTCACCAGGTATAAATATGACCATCTGCTGTTGGTCACAACTGACAGAGGAAAAGTGCTTGGGTCATTGATAACAAATGAACGTTGTATGTGTCATGAATCTTTGTCCTTGGCCCCGGCATCGACCACTTAGGCCTGGCTGGGGATTGAAGGCAGGCATCACTTTGGTTACCAGCATTTTCTGATGGTTCAGCCACGCAGTCCTCGAACTGCGCTGTCCTCATCCAGCCCAGAGTCCCCCGGCCTGTTGGCCACGTCCTTCCTTTCTCTTTTTGTTCTGAATAGGACTTTGAAAAGGACACTTTGTTTTGGGGTGTTGTCCTACATATATTTTGAGTCTGGTGCAGTAGAAGCAATGGTTTTGGAGTCAGAGGTTCCCATTTGATGGGAGAAATGTATGTTTTAATTTTCATGTTGTTTTTTACTATTTATGTCAAACTATTATTACTTATTGGCCATATTTACACAGTTGTTATCTTTCTTTTTTCTATTATTAGTTGTTCAAAACATTACATAGCTCTTGACATATCATATTTCATACATTTGATTCAAGTGGGTTATGAACTCCCATTTTTTCCCTGTATACAGATTGCCAGTTGTTATCTTTCTGTTGGACTCTGTTTTTTGTTTTATGTTGATTTTTCAGAATTTTTAAACAGTCTATTGTCACATGTATCCAAATCTTTGTCCCAGTTTGCTGTTTATCTTTCAATTTTTACTAATTGTATTTTTTTGACAGAGAAAGAAATTGTTAAATCTGTTAGTCTTTTCCTTTATGGATTCTGCTTTTGGTTTGGGGTTTGGAAATTGCCTTTCTCAACCACAACTATTATATACTATTATCATAGTATACTAGTCATCTAACTCAGAAGTCAGCAAACCAAGGCCATGAATTAATGTCTTTTTTGGTCTTGTTTTAAAAATTGTTATCTTTAACTTTTTATTTTGGAGTAATTATAGATTCACAGAAAGTTGTAAAAATTGTGTAAAAGGGGGTCCCAGATACCCCTTACTCAGTTTTCCCTAATAGTAATGTCTTATGTACTTGGATAACAGTACCAGGAAGCTGGCATCTGTGCAGTGCACAGACTCGTACACATTTCTCTGGTGTTACATGTACTCGTGTGTGTGTGTGTATGTGTGTGTGTTTCTTTGTGCAGTTCTGTTGCATGTGTACATTTCTGTGCCCAGCACCACCATGATCAAGATGCAAACTGTTTACAATTACAAGGCCCCTCCTGCTACCCTGGTATTGCAACATCCACCCTCAATTCCCTCTCCAACCTCTTGACACCATTAGCTTTAAGGGTGTGTGTGTGTGTGTGTGTGTGTGTGTGTGTGTGTTTGTTTTACACTTTAAAGGGCTGAAAAAAGTCAAAAGTGTTATATTTTGTGCCATCTGAAAATTGGTGAATTTCAGGCTTCAGTGTCTGTAAGTAAAGTTTTTTTTGAACATTACACCCACTTGTCTCCCTTTTGTCTATGGCTGCCCCAGCACTACAGCAGCCTACTCGAGATGTTACAGCAGAGACCGTGCCATCTTCAAAGCTGAGAATATTTCCTCTCTTGATACAAATATTTTAGAGACTCTTGATATAAATCATCATCTATTACTCTATTTTAAATATTTTTATTTAACTATTTGAACAACCTGACATTTGTTTTTGCATTTAGAATTAAAGAAGGTTGTTTCTTGCTTTATCCTTCTCCAAAGAGTTAACCAATGTTTACATCAGCATGGATTGAATACTCTATTCTCTCTTCACTATTTGAGTTCCACAGTTATTTCATATTAAACTCAGATCTGTTCCATCAATTTAGGGGATGACAGTCATTAAGCTGTTTGGACGAGATGCATAATACCCCAGAGTTCTCTGGGGATGAGGACCCCTGCCTTGTGCATTAACACTGGATGCTCAGGCCAGCTGTACCTGTGCACAGTGGCATGTGGCCACGTGGATTTACTTCTAAGTGTAGTCGCTATGGTGGGGTCTCGTTTTCTTTTCCTGGAGTCTGTGGGGGACTGATGATGACTAAATGGAGCTGTTTGTTAATGGTTTCTGTTACTTTATGTTGGATCTTCTCTGGAGCTTGGCTGGCTCTTAAAAATCTCTGGAGAGGAGATTTGGCTTGGTTTATTTCTCTGACATTGGAGGATCAGAAATTTAATTGTGTTAGGAAACACATACGAAGAATTGCATGCACCAGGCACTCTCTAATGCCCCAGATAAGAGAGTGAGTGTGGTAGTACTCAGTCTTTTTTCTGGTAGGTGCTTGTTCAGTGAAATCCTCTCTGGCACTGGTGGAGGATACTAGCCTCTGTGCCAAAGTCTGCAGGCTGGGTTCCTTGTGACTGCCTGCTGTTGACGAGTGACCTTGGGCCCATCTTCCAATCTCCCTGGTCTTTAACCTAGTCTCTTAGTGAAACAGAGATAATAAAATTTCCTCTCCACTCCCAAGTTATTTTAAGCCTTAAATGAGACCCAGTGTGTGAAGTGGTCTGTTTGTATAGTGTCTGGCAGAGAGTGAATTTAAAATACTTAATTTCCTTTTTTTTTTTCTTTCTGTTTTTTGGTACTGGGGGTTGAACTTAGAGGGACTTTACCACTGAGCAACATCTCCAGCCCTTTTTATTTTGAGACAGGGTTTTGCTAAGTTGCTTAGGGCCTAAGTTGCTGAGGCTGGCTTTGAACTTGGGATCCTGCTGCCTCAGCCTCCCAGGTTGCTGGGATTACAGGTGTGCCATGACACTCAGCAAAATACTTACTTTCTTAATCTTCACTTCCTTTGATTTATAGCTGTATGTGTAGATCACTATGAGAAGTGTGGGTTTTGTCTCCAATTCCTATAATCTTTCTTAGCTCCAAGAGTTTGCTCTCTATTTGGGGGGTTTGTTGTGTTTTTGTTTTTGAATCAACTTATAGCCCACGTTTCTGGATGCTCTGCTGGCCACCTTTTGCTCTCTGCCAAGGGTGGGTTCAGATGTCCCAAGGAGAGCACTCTGGCCAGGTGTCAGGGCCAGGCTGTGATGACCGTCTGTGTACTGTTTGTGTATCTGGTCTCCTTAAATGAAATATGGTCAAGATTCCCCATGAGAGTTCCTGTGGTGAGAGCTGCTGGTCTTTGACAGTGGAAAAATGGCCTGAGTCAGGTATCATGGAAACAGATTACTGAAGGGGAGTGACCTGTGGGAGGCAGCACATGGATAGAGAAGGTCAAATGCCCAGTGACCTTGGCTTAAACCTTTGCTGAACACAGTTGTGTTTTTTTTTTTTTTTTTTAAATATATTTTAGTTGTCAATGAATTATTTATTTATTTATATGCAGTGCTGAGGATCAAACCCAGGGCCTCACACATACCAGGCAAGTGCTGTACCACTGAGCCACAACTTCAGCCCCTGAACAGAGTTTTTTCAGCAGGACTTGCCTCTTGTCATAAGGATGGAATCCATGGGCAGTACGTGGGTCCGTTGAACTTGGGTTTACTGGATTTTGCCAGAACTCTAGCAGTTTTTAATCCTTTGTAATTTACCTGTGTTTGAAATATGACTCCTCTGGTATGGCCAGATTTTATTCTGCCTGAGAAACATTCATGAGAGTATCCTGGGCAGCTGACCTTAGCGTTGAGGGGACTTCTCACCTGTCCTTGCCTCTTCTGGTATCTCCCACTCAGTTTAAGTACCACCGGGGCAGGCAACAGTAATGGGTGCTGGGACAGTTACAACAGCTCCCTAACTGTTCCTTCTCTCATCCCCTATATCGTTCCTTTATGTGTTCTGCATGCTTTTTCCTAATTTTTTTTTGGTAACACTTATGCAAGATTGCTACCACTTTCCTGTTTAAAAGCCTACACATTGGACCGGGAGGTAGCTCAGTCATAGAGCACTTGCTCAGCATGTGCAGTACCCTGGATTCAATTAAAAAAAAAAAAAAAAAAAAAAAAAAAGCAGACTTGAGCATTTAGAGTGCTCCTCTAGCTCTCAAACCTGTTATTTAAGATCCCTGAGTCTGGAGCTAATCTGCTTTCCTGGCTGTATTTCCCGTCACTTCCTCCCAGTGGCTTATGTCCATCCATGGTGACTGGTCCTGAGTGGCGCCTGCTGCATTCACCCCCTGGCCGTTTTGCTGATGCAGTGCTCCGTGCCAGGAATGTCTTCCTCCTCCACTGAGTGGCTCTTCCCTCTTTACAGAGGGCTTTCACTTATAATCTTAATAATTTCTGTACAGCCTCGCCAGGACAGAGCGGTCTTGGCATCTTTCTGTCAACATTGGTGAATGTAGGGGATTTTCTTACAACCTCAGAGCCAACAGGTGATCTGAGTTTCAGCCCAACTGCCCTCAGGGAAGCCTTCTGCCACCCTAGGAAGCTCAGGTCCAGCTGTCCTTGGGGAAACCTTGCTTCCCAGCTCTAATACAGCAAACAGGCTCCGCTTTACTCATGAATTTCTCAGGGCGTATCACGTTGCCATTCCCCATGCTGCATCCTGGACTAGCTCCCTCAAGTGGATTTCTTCTCAGCCTGCTTTCCTCTGCATCTGTAATAGCACCTGGCAGTCGGTGAGAACTTGGTGTTTGGGTGAATATGTGTGTGAATAGATTTTGCTTTCCATATCCTCTGGTTTGTGGTCTGGGGGGAGTGTAGCGGCCTGGTAATTAGCTACTCAAGCTCGATGTGTTGGAAAAGCCCCTACATTATGTCTGTAGAGTAAATAGGGACTGGTTATTATTTTGTTCCACTCCCTCTGCCATCTCATAGAGACATAATCAAGTATTTCATTACTTGATGAAAGGTGCTTAAAACATTATACATGTTTTAGGAATGTAATCTTTCAGCTAAATTTTGTCAGACAACAGCTATACTGGGGAGAGGCTTTGAGGAAAGGCATTCTGTAATCTACCAGTGCCTTTCTCCATAATAACCTACACAAAAAAATAATGATGTTCTTTAATTTGGACAGCTGGTGTTTTTCTTCTTCATATACGAAGTATAAATAAAAGCATCTCTGGAAACCCTCCTTGTTGATCCCTTGCATGCCAACTTCAAGACGAGCCTAGAGGCCTCTCCATATAGATGAGCGTCCCCTGGCCGCAGCCGTGCCACATGCAGGAGTGGGCTCATTTCCGACTTTTCTTTATGCCTCAGAGTTTAAAGACAAATCAGTAGTAAGATTTTTTCCCCCTCATTCTTTCCTTGACTCTCTTCTTTGTCTATCTACGCTTCTCTGTCTTCTGTATGTGGTCAGAAATAAGAATCGCTGATCATCGGTGCTTATTTGCAAAGCTCATTTCTGCATCTGAGTTCAGATTGCCTCTATGAAAGGACAAGGCAGTCTTGAGTCATTTGGCAGTGGGGATCCAGTTTGAGAAATGCATCCTTAGGGGACTTCATCCTTGTGTGAATGTCACGGAGTGTACTTGTACAGACCTAGATGGTGCAGGTAGGCTGTGTGGGTAGCCTATTGCTCCCAGGCTACAGACCTGTACAGTGTGTTACTATACAGAATACTGTGGGTAATTGTAACACAGTGGTAAGTATTTGTGAATCTAAATATATCTAAACATAAAAAAGCTACAGTAAAAACATAGTACAAAAGCTAAAAATGGTACAGTTGTATCAGTTACCATGAATGGGGAGACTGCAGGACTGGAAGCAGCTCTGGGTGAGTCAGGGGCTGGAGAGCAGATGTGAGGGCCAAGGACCTCACCTGTACCACTGTAGACTATAAACACTGTACTTGGTCTACACTACATTTATAATGAAACATTTTTCTTTCTTTAGTAATAAATTAACTTTAGCTCAAGTGTAACTTTTTTTTTGTTTTTTCTTTGCTTTATAAACTTAAAAAAAAAAAAAAAACTTTTTGTAATAACACTTAGCTTAAGTTCCAGACCCATTGTTGTAAGAATACTTTGGCCCTTTATAATCTTACAGGACCACTGTCATACTTGTGGTGGGTTGTTGACCAAAGCGTCGCTGTGTGGCACCTGACTGTGTTAGGTTTAAGGCCATTTTATGTCTCTGCATCCCCCTCCTTTCTTCTGCTTTCTTTACTTGTCTGATTAGGTAGTTATAAATCTCTTTTGCATAGTTTTGGCTTGGAATCATTCCTGCTTTGTCTTTCATTCCTTAATTTTTTGACTGGATTGAGTACCTTTTTCTTTTTCAATGACCATATGAACTATGGAAATAAAAAGGAATCAGCCACATTCCATCTGAGTCATGTTGGTAGGAATGTAGGAACCAGATCTGGAGCAACCAGGTACCAGCTAGGTGGCTCTGTAGCCTGAAGTCCGTCTGCACTTTTGGGTTGGAGGCAGGCACTCTTCACACTTCTAAAAAAGGCAACCATGGGGGAAATTGCCTATGGCCTTGAGGACTTGCACAGCTCCTTCTTGGCAAGATGTGGATCTGAGTCATTAGGACATTGCTTAATGCCTCAGATCCAGTACTGAAAGAGTCCTATCTTGTCTGCACGAGGAGAGGGAAATGAAGTGAAAACTTTTTCTTAGGGAAGTGGGGACTCTTTGAATATAGTCACACATTTCCTTCTAGTTTAGCATATTCTTGTCTTGGGTTGGTTTTAGATTTGGGGTGTGGGTTTAAGGGCATCCTAGCCCCAAAGGTGCAGGGTGTGTGTGTCATCAGTCATTGAGTGTGAGAGTGCTCTACCAGAGGACAGCTTGAATTTGTGTAGCCAAGGGAATGTGAAATATGTTCTGTTTCTTTTTCTGGATCAGAGATACAGTTTAGAATCTGGAGTGCCTAGCGTTTTCCCATAGGTATTTTTAAAATTTTTTAGTTGTAATATGGACTCAATGCCTTTATTTGTTTTTATGTGGTACTAGGATTGAACCTAGTGCTTCACACTTGTGAGGCAAGTGCTGTACCACTGAGCTACAACTCTAGCCCCTCCCATAGGTATTTTTGAGAGTCCAAAAATGATAGGTTCTGTCCCAAGGGAGGGTCACATTTGCTTGTGCACATGCAAATCCTGGCACATAGTTTTTGGCCCTAAGGTGCCTGTGGATTTCAGAGAGTCTGTGTTGTAGGGGAACAGAGGTTTTTGGTAATCTCTGAAGCAAGGACACTTGTAACGTCTTGCTAAAGGTGAGGGCTTTACAAACACACTTGAGAAGTGTGAGTTCCGAGAACAGACTTTATTGTAGCCACTTGGTGCTAGTGGGGTTCTGCCCTGTTCTGTTCCTCGCTTGAGTGGTTTTTGCCTTGAGAGGGTTTGGCCTGGGCTGATGATTAATCGACAAGTATTTGATCACCAAAAGCCTAGGTAGCTCTCTGTGGAGTATTGCTGTTTTTAATCCCTTGTTCATAAAGTCCAGAATGCCTTTCCTTTGAACTTTCCTTAAGCACCTGGTTTGTTTTGTCAAACACTGAGGGAGTTTCATGTGAGTAGTACCGTGTCAGATGACAGCACAGAAAGATGGAAGGGTAGCAAAGGAACAAGCCTTGCTTAAGGGATCATTCTAGACACCTTCTTCCCAGTTGAGATGGAAGAAGGAATGTGGTGCAGGTAGCACAGCCCTGCAGGAGAGACACAGGCCTGGCACCTCATGCACCAGTTGGTGACCATGATTTCATGCACATCACTTTGGAGCCTCTTCCTTTTATGTAACACACACAACTGGGGTGACTGCTGAGGGGTTTTGCACCTCAAGCCCTATGTGATTTGGGCACAGAAATGTCAGTGGAGGAATGGATGCCCTAGCTTTTCAGGTTTTCCATTGGCAGGATGTTGAGACCAGGGTTGAGGTAGACAGGTAAGAGTGGGTTTTTAGGTAGCCTTCTCTTCTCCATGGATCTGTGCCTCTGGGAGATTTTAATCTTGCTTCTTAGAAAGCTGTCCGCTTGGACTTTTGAGTCCTACAGATGGCCTGATGTACTTGGCCAGCAGCAGAAGTGGAGTCTTCAGGTTGTGGCTCTTGGTTTATCATTCATTAGGTATAAACTTTTGGAAGTGACTCCCTTCCTTTAGTGAGGTGATTCCTCATCCAGGAACGTCCAAGCTGAACCTGCTTTTCCATTTGGCACATGTGCTCATTCTTCTCCAGGTGCCTCGGCCTCCACTTGCCTTCCTCAATGCGTGGAGCTCTGTCGTGACCAGTCCTGCATTACGTCCTTAGAGGTTTTTGTGTCCTTATCCCCAACCAGGCTGAATTGTTTAAATACTGATGTTCTCACTCCTGTTTTTTTGGTAGTGCTGCACCAGCACTTTGGTTGACATCTGTTAGGTGTTCAGCTGTGCTGGAACCAGTGGACCCTCCTTAGAAGGAATGCACAGGAATCATGTTTAAATTCAGCTGAGAGTTGGGGAGAAACTTTCCTCCCAAGAATCACAGGAGAGTTTAGAGAAAGGAGTGCTAATCTGGAGAGTTTTAGAAAAGGCTAATAACAGATACTGGAACCTTTGCCAAGGAATGTGGACTGGGGTGCTTTCATTCTGACTTCATTTATGATCTTGTTAGTTGGTGGTCAGTGGGTGGCTATTACTCAAGGGGTAGATTTTTTTTCATTGAAAAGCTAGGGAAACATGTTCAGTTTCAAAATAGCTTACCAGCCTATAAATAAAGGTTTGAAGCAAGTGGTCTCTGAACCAGTATCTAAAGAAGAGTCTTTATCCTATAAGAAATGTTCCCAGAACCCTAGCTACTCTGGAGGCTGAGGCAGGGGAATGGCAAATTTGAGGGCAACCTGGGCAGCTTATTGAGACCCTGTCTATAAATAAAAAGGGATGGGGATGTAGCTCAGTGGTAAAACGCCCTGGATTCAATCCTCAGTACCACCAAAATAATAATAATAATATAAAAATAAAAATAAAATAATAATAATAATATAAAAATAAAATAATAATAATATAAAAATAATAATAAAAATAAATGAAAACCCCAGAATCCAAAGTAGGAAATTGTAAACTTATCAGGGAAGATGCTAAGCCTAGAAACCTTGGAGTAGTGGACCTTGGGAACTGGGAGATACTCATGCAAGCAACCTTGGAGGTTTTGGAGAACGTTTGACATGAAGATTTGGGGATGGCATGGTATAGGGCATTGAACTTCATATCAATAAGCAAGGAGGTCCCAGAACTTGAGACATACTAATTAATTAAGACACATTTGGATACCTCTGGGGGGGGAGGGTTTAAATCTTTGAATCTTTAAATTCCATACTGTTTTGCCACTGCTTCCTATCCAGGTTTTAGACAACTTTTAAAATTATATGTACTAGTCAGCTTTGCTGTGGTAATGAACAACTCCAAAAATTCAAAGGTATGCAATAAACATTAATTTCTAGGTCATGTGACATGTCAGCTTTGCTGTGGTAATGAACAACTCCAAAAATTCAAAGGTATGCAATAAACATTAATTTCTAGGTCATGTGACATGTCAGTGTTTGAGTCAGCTTTGCTGCTCTCTCCTGCAAGTCATCCCGCTCTGAAGGATCAACCCTTACCTGGGACACCTACTTTCAAGGTAGAGCAGAAAGAACAAGAGACTTGCTGGAAACTCCCAGTGGCTCACACAGCCGCCACTCTGCTTCGTTCATCCCTGTGCCTGATCATGGGGTAGAGCTGTGTCTCCCTGCAGGAAATCACCGGGCCATAGGAAGGACCGGGCTCCTCACAGAACAGAGGGTTAATCATTGCAGATGTTAATTCCATCTACCATGTCGTCTGTGACCTCTACCTTTTTCATTATTTAGTAAAGACAGGTTCACATTTATCATTTTAAAATGGACAGAAAACATTTTATTCCTGTTGTGTGTATTAAAATTTTAGATTCTTCTGGGAGAACTTGATCTGCTGCCAGGAAGTGATGTGGCAGATCACTGTGTGTATTCCACATTGTGTGTTCTTCTAGCTCATCAGTGCATTCCCTAGAATCTCTAGAGTGGTTGTGAATGCCAGTAAATACCAGGTATCAGAATGAAGTTTCTGTGAACTTAGTAGCTGTGCCCCCGGTGTTTCATTGTTTGCTGTTATTTATTTATTTATTGAGCTGTCATTTACATACCATGAAATTCACCATCTTGAAATATACAGTTGAATGGGTTTTAGTATATTCACTGGGTGGAGCGACCATCAGCACCTAATTCCAGAATTTTTCTTTCTTTCTTTTTTTTCTTGGCAGAGCTGGAAATTGGATCCAGGGCCTCACACACTAGCCACATGCTCTACCATGGAGCTACATGCCCAGCCCTTCAGAATATTTTTGTCATCTTCAAAAGAAATCCCATCCTCACTAAGCCATCTCTTTGGATTAGCCTCTCTGTCAGTGGAAAAATCTGCTTTCTGCCTCTGAGGATTTGCCTCTTATGACAGTTCACTTAGAACAATGTAATCAGGTTCATTGCTGATGTTTTCTGGTAGATACTGTATTCTTTAACATATTTAAGAACTTTTCTTTTACAAATCCTTAACTTTACTTTGAAATTTTAATGAATGATAGTTACCAGTGAATGATACTAATGAACATTTTGATAGTTGTGGACATGATTACCTTCAATAGTGATTTACATATGCATTCAGTAATATAATAAATTGCAATAATTAATTTCCTGATGTTAAATCATTTTTGTTTTCCTAGAGTACCTTTGGCTTGATCCTGGCACGTTCTTCTTTTTAAAAATTCTTTTAATGTACCATTAGCTGTTCCTTTATTGGCAATGTTTATATTTATATCTGATTTTCCTCTTTGTCCTAAATTTCTGATATCAGATATTAGGTCATCTTCATAAAGTGATTTGAAGCCAGGCACTGTGACACACACCTGTAGTCCCATAACTTGGGAGACTGAGGCAGGAGGATCACAAATTTGGGGCTAGCCTCAACAACTTAATGAGGTCCTAAGCAACTTAGGGTCTCAAAATGAAAAAATAGTAAAAAAGATTGGGGATGTGGTAAAGCACCTCTGTGTTCAGTCATCAGTACATAAATAAATAAACAAATGATTTGAAAGGTTTCTCCATTTTTAAAAGGTATATGAGAATATCTGAATGAAGCAGGACTTACTCCTTGAAGGTTCATTAGAGATCACTGTGAAACCAGGAGGGCCCAGCTTGTGTTTTCCTGGAGGTCTCTAATTCTCTGGCATCACTTCTTTAACCATATTTGTCTTCAGATTTCTGTCAAATATCATTTTAGCTTCCTATTTTACTCTAGAAACATCTAACATACACATTTCCAAGCTTTTACATCATTATTCACAGCACATCCTTATAATTTATTACATGGAGATAAGATTTAAATAGTGATTTTTTTCTGTTCTTTTTCTTTTTTCTCATTTCTATAATTGGTGAGGTTTCCTAAGTTTTACTTTATCAAATACCTCTTTTAGAATTAAGTTTTGACTTATGACTTTTGCCTTTTTTGGTTTTCAGTATATACTTTCTTTTTCCTTTTCTTTTTTTTTTTTTTTTTTTGGTAGTGTTGGTATAACTGGAAAAATAACTAAGAGGCATCTTTAACCCGAGTCACTGCGAGGTTACTTAAGGTTATCAAGGCTACTTAAAGGTAGAAAATATAAGGTGAGCACTTTAGTATGTGAGGTGAGCACTTTACCACTGAGCCTCGTCTCCAGACGCCATGTGTTTTTTTTTTAATGAGAGCACACAGTGAATGTGGTCTAAGTGTTTTATTTCACGGGCTGAAGCTTTTTCATGTTTATTTGCTCTTGAGTACTCTATGTGACTTTGTTTCCGTGTTTTTTTTTTTTTTTGTTGTTGTTGTTTATGTGTGTCTGATATAAGGATGCAGGCCTGAAGAGTGGATTACTGGATTGCCTTTGTTTCTACTTGATGTCATTAGAATTCTCCTTTGGGATCCTTATGTTGGTACCAGTTGAGCGAGCTGTGAGCGGGGAAGGGAGGTGGAAGGAAGACTGGCAGCATCCTGAGCATTCCCGTCAGGGAGACTTGGTCTGGCTCCTCTCGGTGTCTGGACCACCTGTCGCCCGGCTTCCTTCTTGTTTTAGCACCTCTCCTCCTTGTAGAGCCCCGCCCCACCGGCATTTGCAGTCTTGCCTGTTGGACATCCCCAGACCTGCTGACCCTGGGGCCACCTTGTTTCTTCTTGACCTTTACCCTGCATTTCTACCCCTGTGGCCGGGATAAAGCACTGTGGGCAGGGAGCCCCCTACTGGTAGACCTTGCTTAGGGCGTCTACCTGTGCTTGTGATCCACTTCACAGCAGCCAGAAACCCTGGCTGTCCTTCTTTGTCCTGTCATCAGGCCTTCCATGTTCCCTTCCCTCCTGACAATTGCACTTTCACATTAGGGTGCACATGAGATGGGGGTTCGAGACATTGTCTACCTTTTAAGTAGCCTTGATTACCTTAAGTAACCTGGCGGTGACTCAGGTTAAAGATGCCTCTTAGTTATTTTTTCCAGTTACACCAATAGAAAATCTTAGAAGCTTTGGCATTTGGATGGTACCCTATTCTAGTCTCCAGGATCACTATGACTCTAGTTGCTGTATTTCTTGTCATTTTCCCCACTGCTTTTTCTCTCCCATTCTTAAATAAGTATCTGGAGAAAGGAAGAGAAAGCAAAGACTGGTAGTCAACTCGCCAAGTTCATCTAGAAGTCTAGATCTACAGTTTTTGAATGAGTGTGTAACATTCTGTCTTATTAATGTAAACACAATCATTTCCTGGTTATTGAGCCTTTGGGATTTTTTTCCAGGTTTCATTGTGTTCTTTGTTCTGTTTTGAACACCATGAACACCCCTCCCCCACTCCCTTACTGGGAATTGAACTCAGAGGCATTTTACCACTGCACTACATGCCTACTTCCTTTCCCTTTTCTAAAATTTTCAGATAGGGTCTCACTAATTTGAAAAGGCTGGCCTTCAATGTGTAATCCTCCTGCCTCAGCCTCCCAAATCTCTGGGATTATGGGTGGGCACCACTGTGCCCAGCATGAATATCTTTGAAAGGAACACTTCTGAGATTTTTCCCTTTGAGTTTGTTCTCCAGAGTGGTTTTTAAATTTAACTTTACAGAGCTGGGTGTAGTAGCACACACCTGTAATCCTAGTGACTTGGGAGACTGAGGCAGGAAGATTGCAAGTTCAAAGCCTGCCTCAGCAATTTAGCGAAGCCCTAAGCAACTCAGTGAGACCCTGTCTCAAAAGGAAAAACAAAAAGGGCTGGGGATGTGGCTTAGTGGCTAAGATAGTCAGTTGATAAATATATAATAAAATTTCAAATAGTGGTAATTCCTGTAAAGAAAATAGAGCCCAGGAAAGGGGCTAGAGAGTGATGAAGGGATACAGGGATACTTTTAGGGTTTATGGGTAGAGAAGTTCTCTCTAAATAGGTGTCAAATGAGCAGAAACCTGTTTGATAAGCAAAGAGGCAGCCCATGGAGATCTGTGGTAGAGGAATATTCCAAATAGAGAAAGCCAGCAAGTACTAAGGCCCTGAGGTCAGGATGAGCCAAGACAGTGCCAGGGCCAGAAGGAAGGCCAGTCTGTCCAGAGCAGGATGACCTGGGTAAAAGTGCTGGCCATGAGGTAGGAGGTAAGGGCAAGGACCAGTGATGTTGGCGCTTGCAGACGGTGGGAGTTGGATTTCCTTCTGAATGTCATGGAGTGTCTTTGGGATTTGTGAGCAAGGGTGTTGATGTTTTGTTTTACATTTTTAAAAGAGAGCTCTGGCTGTGGTTTGGAGAGCTGACTGTAGGGTAACTGAAGGAAGGCAGGAGGCCTTTTGGTTAAGCCAAGGGTTTCCCTCACTTCCTGAGCTGCATGACTCGCGCAGTCGTGAAGAAGGTGCTGCCCCCACACCATTCCTGATCCAGAGCTCCGCAGAGCCGACCCCAGGGCTGGAGGACTGTGATGGGCCGAGAGACCTGGGTGGTTCAGTTCACGTAATCCTTTGCCCATCCCTAGTACTTTCACGTTTACCCTCCATGTTTGTTTTCGCGGGGACCGTATCTTGAGAAAGTCATTTTGGGATAACTTGTATTAAGACCTTAAGGAAGATGTTAGCTTTCCCTGACTCTCTTTAAAAACAGAAGCTTCATGTTTACCCACAGGATTTATGACCTGGGAGTGGAGCTGAAGGACAGTGTAGGGGCTGGAGGAAAGTCCCACAGAGGGAACTTTTGGCAAGAGAGGCTGACCTAGGAAGCAGAAACCCCATTCAACCTTTGGTGCGACAAATACTAGTGTCTATACATTTGTGCAAGTTACTTCATCTTTTCGAGTCTGCTTCCTCATTGGTGGAGAAAATATCTATTCTGCTGAACCCAGAGGCTGCCATGGGTGCAGTGAAAGCAGACCGTAAGCGCTGTGTGCAGATGGTCCATGGTGGCGGCCTCAGGCTCAGGAGACCCGAGGCTTCTGTAGCCGGTTGTCTACTCCCGTCAGTGCAAGTGATGTTCCAGTGAACACTCTGGAACGAGGGGTGCCCGTGCTTTCCCTGGCTGTGTAGTCCCAGGCTGGCCAAGGCAGTTCAGACCTGTATGCCGGCTGTTCCAGGAAGGTTGTTGGCTGAGGTCACCAGGGCCAGGTTAGGAGAGGCTCCTAGAGTTGCTGCTGGACCTGGGGCGAGATGGCAGATAACCACACAGCGTGTGGATGAACTGGCACAGTCGCAGTCATGGGCGAGTCGCAGTGTTTGTGCAGAAGTTAAAAGTGTAAATTAATGATCAAAACTGTGAAAACTGCTTCAGTGCAGATACCTTCAAAGCAGTGGAGAAGGGAGTGACTGATTCTGCCGGGGAGCAGGAAGGGGAAGGCCTAAGAGGAGGGAGCATTCAATAGATTCCTTTTTAAAAATTTTTTTTATAGTTGTACTTGGACACAATACCTTTATTTTTGTTTGTTTATTTTTTATGTGGTGCTGAGGATCAAACCAGCGCCTCGCCTGTGCTAGGCGAGCGCTCTACGGCTGAGCCACAACCCCAGCCCATCAGTAGATAGTTTGGAAACGTCAACATGAGAAAAGGGAGGGAGGGCTTTGCAAGCAGAGGTGGGAGGTGAGAAAAACATGGTGGGTTCTGGTGCCTAGGGCTCGTGGGGAGCCGGAGCCCAGGCCAGCTCATAGAAAGCCACCGTCAGAGCTGAGGTGGGCTTATCTGACAAGATTCTGCTTTTGTTTCTTTAGTGCTGTGTAGAGCCACTGGCAGGGCGGTCCTGAGGCCCTGTGTTTTGAGGTTGTGTTTATAAAATGTAAGGGTGGGCCCCTGCGGTGCCCAGCATGGTGTTTTGTCTGAGGTCAGTGTTTAAATATTTACTGAAATGACAAAGACATGATGATGATTATCTCAGAGTTCCAGAAAAGATGATGTCCCCCGCCCGATGTCCCAGGATGCTGGGTGTGACGCTGCATGCCCTGTGGTCTCAGCACACTGAGAAACCAGCAGGTGCTGCTGTAGCAAGGCCCCCACCCGAGGTGCTCCCGGCTCTGCTCTGTAGTCAGAGGTGGAGCTGGGGAGCAGTGGAGGGGACATCCAGGAAGCACCTTCTGTGGAGATGCCAGTAATGACAAAAAAAGTGGTTTTGACATCGCTTAAGTATGCGATTAAATGATCTGGGGTTAGTGGCAATGTGAGACAAAGGAAGGAGACTTTATTTCTGTCCCCCACCAAGTTGGGTGACATTGCCCTTGATGCCGGGCCATGCTTTCCTCCACCTCATCTCATCCCTCTTCCCAGGTCTCCCGTGAACTGGAGCTCATGGGGTATGACGGCTGGGTTGACCTCTTGTGTCCTGTGTGTCTCCTCACCTGGGGGCCGGCTCGCCTCCAATGTGCAGAGCTCCCAGAAGAGAGAAAAGGGAAAGTGCCTCCTTGCCCACCCAACCCATGGTCCGATGGCCCCCAGGTCACCATGGCCCTTTCCATTGTGTTGTGGCACTTTCTTGCCATGTCCCCTCAGTCTTTGTCTCCCAGTGATCCAGGGTGACATACAGAGGCCTCCACACCTAGTGCTATTCTGTTATCAAACCTTGAAACCCAGAAGGGTGACTGTAAGACCTGGCCTTCCTGCGTTACAGCCTTTGATGTTATAGGGACATAATGTATTGAGGTAGCCACAGGCTTAAAGAGAGTGAGATTTATAGTTTTTAGAACTTTTCTTTTTCTTTACTGGCATTTGCCTCTCTGACAGCCTCCCTTCCCTTTAATGTTTTTATCGTGGGAAATTTTAGTCATACAAAAAAGGACAGATCGTGTAATGAACCTGCAAGCACCATCATCAACACATGGAGACCTACATCACGTACAGGATCACCACCAAAGCCTTCGGTTCATTTATACCCCCTTCCCCAGCCTTAATTATTTTGAAGCAAATGCTGGACGTCTTATCATTTCATCCATAAATATTTCAGAATATATTTTAAAAGACGACGACTATAAAATCATGGCACTTCCATTATCATACCTAATTGATTCCTTAATGTCACTCGTATTCAACTGATCAGAATTCAGATTTCCTCAATTCATCTCAGAATCTTACTTTTTACATTTTGTTTCATTATTATTTTACCTGTGTGTTGGTATTATGTGCAGAGGCTTGTTCAGGATTCAAATTGAATTTTTTTGGCAGGTGGGCCTCTTTTTGATGGTATGGACTTTTTTTAGGAGGCACCAACTTTTAAACTTTTAATTATCTCTTTGTGAAAGATGATTGCGTTTTAAGTGTGTTGAGTATTTAAGAGGGCTCAGGCCTTTTAATGTTTACCTTGGCCCAGGTGGTGGTCTTAAGAAAGGGGAAAATGGAGTGCAGTATGCTCAGAGTTATTTCTCTGGCGAAGTCTGACCATGGTGGGTGGTTATGTTCTCTGTCCCTGAACAGAGACACTTGCAGCTGGTCACCCCAGAACTTGTCAGAAGATGATTCCACATGAATTGGGTCTGCAGTGCCACCATACTCTTTTTCTCTTGGTCATGAAAGATCTGTTTGCTCAAGAAATAATTAGTAAGGAGAGACTCAGATTTTTGGAAAGTAACTTTTGTATTTTAACGTTGTTCCTTGGTTTGGCACACTAGCTACAGTTGCTGAGGTTCTCCTGTGGTGTGTTATTCTTCCATTTGTAAGGCAGTTCTTTTTTTCTTGTAGGATCTCATTCTGCCCAACGGTGGTACTCCAGCAGGGACTTCCAGTCCAGCTTCTTCGTCTTCTCTTCTAAACAGACTTCAACTTGATGATGACATTGATGGTGAGACCAGAGATCTCTTTGTCACAGTGGATGACCCCAAGAAGCATGTCTGTACCATGGAGACCTACATCACGTACAGGATCACCACCAAAGTAGGTTCCTTTGTTTTCTGATGCCCGGGTCTTGGGGAACTGGGGTCCTAACCCCGTGGTTTTCCATCGCCTTCATCCACCCTCTGTACAGCTTCATTCACCTTCGTTACATTTGTGGGTGTGGTGTCTACAGAGAGTAGATGCATTAAGATTAAAAGGATCACTCTGCCAGTGATTCTCCAGGGAGTTTCCAGAAGCCTTCGGTTCAGGAATGGGGTGACATCATTGGTCCCTCTCGTTCTGAGGTTTTGGCATCATGGACTGCACGGTACTGGTTCCTCCAGCTTGCACATGGCCATTGTGGACTATCCACCTTCTGGTTGTGTAAGCCAATCTAATAATTTAAACACATTGATTATTTACAATAAAAAGATTAAAAGCATCACATACACATAATAATTTTTTAAACTGTTAAGATGAGGGAGAATTTGTGACTAAGGTCTTTTTGTGTGTGTGGTGCTGGGGATTGAACCCAGGGCCTTGTGCATATGAGGCAAACACTGTACCAACTAAGCTATATTCCCAGCCCTGTGACTCAGGTCTTTTAACCCCTATACTCTGACTTTTTTCCTATCATGGTTCCATTTAATGGGTTCATATTACGTTAACCTTGAAATTTTCCAGTCATTGTATCTACCTAAATCTGTGATGAGACCCTAATTACAATTTGTGGCCTAACTGAGGTTGATGGTTGGGGACAAGGAATAAGAAGACTGGAACTGGGATTTATTGACTTTCTGCTAAGTCCAGGCAAGTAGCAGGCAGGGTAGTGCCTAATTAATTGATTGATTCTCACAGCAGTCCTGTGAGATCTATCTTTTAGCAGTGACTGTTTATCTGAGAACAGATAAGTAAGGGGACCAGTGAAGACTCATGGTTTTCTGCTGTTTGGTCATAACATATTTCTTTTTTTTTAAAATGAATGTGTTTATAATATTCATATAATTTTTTAAATATGATGTTTTTCATCCAATAAAAGATGGATAAACAAAATTTGAGTGTATTTCATTACATTTTTCTTTCCAAAGAATTTAAACAGGTTCAGAACTTATTAAATATTCATAATAAATTTTTTTTTATTCTACAATGAAAAAGAGAAAAGGAACAGTAGGAGAAAAAAGACATGCTATCCAAGCTCTTCCTAACACCACCCATAAAGGCAATCCATCTAGTAAAGCTTTTGAAATTACTTGGCAATCTTTCTTCACAGTTGAGGAGACTGAAGTAGAAAGTTTGAGTAACTTGTTAAAGGTTAGAGAATTAGTAAATGGAATTATAACTTGAAGGACTAGAAAGTCCATATTTTAATTTTTAAAATCCATATTCCACTTGTGAAAGAATAACTTTGGGGCTGGGGTTGTGGCTCAGTGGTAGAGTGCTTGCCTAGCATGTGTGAGGCACTGGGTTCAGTTCTCAGCACTGAATGTAAATAAAGAAAATAAAAGTCCATCTATAACTAAGAAAAATATTTTTTTAAAAAGAATAACTTTGGTGTGTGTGTGAGTGTGTGTGTGTGTGTGTGAGTGTGTGTGAGTGTGTGTGTGTTCGTTCCAGTGCTAGGGATGGAGCCCAGGCCCTGCACCTGCTAGGGAAGAACTCTATCACTGAGCTACACTTCCAGCCCTGTATTATTTGTTGCTTTTGAAAGTTATTTTCTGACTATTTGAAATAGTACTGAAGTTTTAGGTGTGAAGCAGGGTTTCTTGACCTTGGTGGTATGGACATTTTGGACTGAGCAACACTTGGTTTTAGGGGGTTGTACTGTGGGTCAGCAGGTGTTTTTTAGCATCATCCCTGGGCTCTGGCCTCTGGATGCCAAGGGCACCATCCTCCCCCACTCTCAGCCCCTGGTTGTGACAACAAAAATATCTCCAAATATTGCCAGGTATTCTCTGGGGGACAAACTTGCTCCCTGGTTGAAAACCAGGAGCATAATAATATAAAAAATCTAGATTATTTATATTATTAGGAAGAAAATTCACATTATCGCTGTGTATTTTAGAATAAAGAAGTCTTTTTGTCAGGAAACTATCTTATTTCTTGGTATTTCCCCTACCACAAACCACATAGTGAAGAAAAGACTTCTAGGTAATTCCAGATGCATTAATAGATGCAGTTACCTTTGTGGGTGGTGTCAAGAAAAGCATGGATAACATTTCTTGTTTCTCTTACTGTGCCTTTTCTTTTTTCATTGTAGAAGAAAATTGATCTTTTACTGTGAAAGTTGAATAGGTTCTGAACCTGCTTAAATTCTTTTTAGAAAGAAAAATGGGATGAAATACATTCAAATTTGCTTCTTCATCTTTTATTGGATGAAAAATATTATATTTAAAAAATTATGTGAGTAATATAAACACATTCATTGGGTGGGGGAGAGGGAGGGAGGAGAAGAGAAGAGAGAGGAGAGAACAATGTTAAAGACCAAATACAAGAGTAGAAAACCCTGAGTCCTCCCTGGTTGTCCTCAATATCTATTCTAATTGAAAGTTGCCATTGCTAAAACGTGGTATGTTCTTCTCATCTCTTTTCATTTACATATATACATGAACAGTTAGAATACACATTATTTAGATTCTGGTGTCTTTCACTTTCTTTCTTACCAACTAAGCTATATTTATATTTATATATTAATTTTCAATTGACAGTATTTTTGAAGGCCCTTCCCGGTGCATACAATTGTATCTATCTTATTCTTCCTGTCTCTGCCTAATTATTTATGCAGTGATTAGGCCATTATCTTTTCTCTATGGACATTTAAGCATTTGTCAATTTTCTGAAGTTACTTCCTGTCCTCTCTCACCTGGTCCACACTTGAAGATCTGTCTGCACACGATGTCTTTCCTTATGACCATCCTGAGCAGGTGCTCACATGTATGTTATTTCTTCCTCAGAGGTCTAGGGCCATGTACATATTTTCCGAAATTATTTCTATTTATTTATTTTTACTTTGGCTGAACATATTCTTTACCTTGTGGTCCATGAAATGCAAAACCCCTTTTTTCTTGAATTGCTGCTACAGCCAGGTGACAAGGTGACTGCCTTGCTGGCACAGTAACACTCGCCCGGGGTGACAGTTTTCACCACTACTTGATTCCTGTGCCTCCCTGCCCCTCTCCCCAAAGTAGATCCCGCAGGGAGGGCTTCTCTTAGTTGACTGATGGACTAGTACACTGGCCACAACCTGCCAGTCTTTCTTAGGCCTCTTCTTTTTCTTCTTTCCTTACCCCTTACCCTCCATGTTCTTATCTTTCCCCGGGATGATTCAATTTCCTGCATATGAGAAAAGATCCGAAAGTAACCTTTTCCCACTTGCAGTCCCACATTTTCACTTGGCACCTCAAGATGAACCTGGTGGGGAATTTTTACCTTTTTTTTTTTTTAATGGTTATACATACTATTTGGGTTTGTCCCAACAAACTTATATATGCATGGAAATAGATTTCGGTTCATGAGTCCCCCTCCCCCCTGCCTTTCCCTCAAATTTTACTTCTTACCATCCCTCTCTTCCACTTGTGATTCAATACCTGCATTGTCTGCTTTTTCTGTTTCTAAAAGCAACACCAGGTTGGTTGTCCTGGTGGGGCATTCAGAGCTTTCTTTCTGAAAGCTGTGTTAATGGATATGTAGGGGTGTGTGGGGATGAGAGAGGACACACAGGGACACAGGGCCCCACGCCTGATCTTGTCCTAGGATTTGCTCTTCTGTTGAAGTCCTCAGCAAAGTGAATGGTCAGAGGATGAGGCTGTACACATGCTTGCTTTATTACTTGGAGGTTTTGACTTCCCAATTCTGATTCAGGTTCCTGTTGACCACAGGAGCTAACATGAAGTGAAGTCTGAGAGCTGATCTAGGCAAAGAATGCTTCACCAAATCTATGCTGATGGGAGGCCCCTAAGGCCCTCCCAAGGCAGGTGGCTCCTGCCTCTCTTCTCTGACGGCGCCTAGAAAGTAGCATCATATTAAGAACTAATTATTGGATGCTGAGCATGTGTTATACTTTTTTTTGCAATAAAACTGTTCAATTATTATTTTATGTAAGTATAGGTATTTTTAGAAATACAGATTTTATAGAAAAATCAGAAGATGAAAGCTTAAAAAAAAAAGACTACCTATAAGGTCAGCAGCCAAAAAAAAATCATTGATAACTTCTGTGCTATTTTCCTCTTATTTTTAAAAAATGAATATTTTGCATGTGGCCAGCTCTCTTAATATGTTGCAGATATCTTTCTCAGCTAGTTAAGCACCAGTAAGCACACTTTCAGGCCATCACTTATAAGGTGGCACTAAGTGTTCTGTTGGGTGCATCTGCCATCATTTATTTTGCACTAAGTGCTTTACATATATTATTAATCTTCACACTTGGTGAAGTAGATATTGATACTGTCTTTATGAATGAAACTGAGACACAGAGACGTTCAGAAAATTGCTCAAAGACATAACTAATATGTGGTGGAACTAGTGCTCAAGTCCAGATTCCTTAACAATTGTGCTGTTTTCCACAACATGATTTGCCAGAGAGGATGGCTCTCACCCAGCACAGGAGGGCAGAACAGTGGTCCAGCTGAAATGGTCCATGTAGACATAGATGCAAGTTTGAGGAAACAGAGAGCCGCCTCCAGCTCCCTTTAGAGACCGTCCTCTGACCTTTTAAACTATTTCCCATCAGTCACCTCTTACCCCCCAAGGAATACCTCTCAGATACTCAGTGGTCAAGAGAGCCTAAATGCTGCTCAGGAGCCACGTTATGTCTAAGAATCACATAGTGGGCATTTGATCTAATGACAAGGTCATGGGTGACTAGGGTGACCGTTTCATTGGTGTGGTGCAGAACCCAGTTTGCAGTGGGTTAGAGTGAATGAGAGTTAGAAGAGAAGATATGAGTATTGGTAGTTTGCTAGTGATAGAAAGAGTAAAACAGACAGCATGAGCAATAGCTGAGGGAGGAGCATGGGGGAGACTTAAGTGCCAAGTAGATAGTTTTGGTAGAGAAGGAGACTTTGGGCTGCAGATTGACAGTTAGGAGGGAAGGTGTCAGGAGATGGTGTTCTGAGCGTGGTGTGGTGGGGACTGGCCTCCGAAGGGGGAGGCATACTTTTTCTGCACACTCTTTTTCCGTTGTTCTTGGAAAAAGAAGGGAAGCTGTTTTGTGGCAGGAAGTTGAGGAGCTCTTTGCTTAGAGCTCCAATTTTCTCCATGAATCAATGATGAGCTCTTCCCCTAAGAGTGAGGAGGAATGGGCTGGGGGGTGTGGCTCAAGCGATAGCGCGCTCTCCTGGCATGCTGCGGCCCTGGTTCGATCCTCAGCACCACATACACCACATGTGTCTGCAGAAAACTAAAAAATAAATAATAAAAAATTAAAAAAAAAAAAAAAAAAAGAGTGAGGAGGAAGATTTGAAGTGATCTTCGGAAGTTTTGAAAACTTGCACCGGCCTTTTACTAACTGTGTGGAAAACAAGTGAGCGTTGAGGGGAGTATTAAGGTTGCCCGGTAGTGCTGAGGTCCAGCTGTAGGCCATTGTGTCACTCTGATCTCGTTTTTTTCCTCCAGCATTGTGCTCACAGGGCCAGGCCTGATAAAACAGGAAGTGGCCAGTTGAGGTTCTGCCTGAGCTGGGAGCATGGACAATGGGAGGGAGCATTTAGATATGGAAAGTAATGAACTGCCCAAGAAGGAAGGAAGGAAGGAAAGATAGGAGCAGACAGAATGTCAAGAGACTAGGTCAAAAGAGACTGAGAAGACAAGGGTGTCCACAGGTGGAAGAGCCTGAATCATAGGGGGTGCTGTTCAGGGAGGGAGAGATGAGCGTTTCTGCCTGACTCCGTCTGGGAGACCCCAGAGAGGAGGGAGACATGGTCAGCTCAGAGGCAGATGAGGGGACCACCTGGATGGGAGGGCACTCAGATGATGAAGGGCTTTGGAGACGAAGTTGGAGAACCAGGTGCTTGGGGAGCCAACGGGGAGTCAATCCACGGCTGTGAGGAGGGGAGGATGAGGGAGGGCAGCATGAGCCTGGCAGGGTTCCCGGGCAGTGGAGCAGCGCTGGGGCAGCTCCTGGCCTGGGGTGGGTGTGGACAGTGAATGGGAGAGAATGAGCAGCACCCAAGGGATGGGCGGGCTGCAGGGAGGCTGCATTCTCAGGGGAGAACCAGAGTTCAGAATCTGAGTAGGTCGAAGAGCCACATCTATTATGGAATGGATGTTCCCAAATAACTTGGGGGGAAGATCTTTTCTCAGAAGGAAACCTGGAAGAAAGTGAGGGTGAGGGGCCAGAAGCCTCCCCTGTCATTTTTCTCAGTTGTTCTCTGAGGGTGGTTGTCATTTGATAAGGGAAGAGGTCGCATTGATGGGGGACAGTTGTCACCTGGACTTCTCTGGCTCTTGCTATGGCCTGGATGGATGCCACTTGTGATGAAGATCAATCTCTCCGGAGTGAGTCAGTTGTAAATTTTGGGTTGAGTGGACATTCTTTGGAATGGCTCTGGGCCACAGCTGCTTGGCACGTCAACTCTTGGGGTGCAAGGGGAGGCCTTTTAAGGTGGGGTGATGCCCAGGGGACAGATTGACTAGACCTAGGTCTTCCAAAGTGCTGAACTTCCAAAGAAGAAAAAAGAAAAATTTCCAGAGATGCTAGAGATGAAGAAAGAGGTATTCATAGCAAGCATGGTACTAATAGTAAAAATGAATACCCTTTACTGTGACACTGTTGCTCAGTTACCTGTCCTTCTGACTTCAGGTGTGTAACCATGACCTTGGATCTTTGTTGGACATTCTAGCTTGTAGACACACAACATGGAAGGACATAGATTAAAGTGCTGTCATGGTTGTCTGTGGTCATGGAATTGTGTGGTTGGATATTTTCCTTTCATTTTTATTGCTTCGTTAGCCACCACTATTAGAAAACAGAGATAAACAAATATTTCTTTATTTTCCTTAATTATATCCTGAATTTCACAGAGGAAAAATTTATTACAAACTCATGCTTGGAGTTTTACTGATCTGCATATTTTATGAAGACTGTGAGTCATACAGCTGGGTTTCTCTCCAGGAATCCAGTGATGTCCGCGGCCCAGTTTCAGCCAGTGCACGGTGGGCAGGGAGCCTGTTCGGCTAGCCTCATTCCTGGCTCTGCTTTTTCTCTCTGTCCTTGTTTTTCTTTTATCATTCTCATCTACTTCTCTGTCATGTCATTTGATTATATTTTATATATCACTATGTCTTTTATAGAACAAGCTGCAGTAAAAATAAGGAAAAGAGATAGTGGGCCAGAGAGCGTGAGCATCCTGCTTGTGGTGGTTTTTACCTATCGCTTTCTAAAGCATCAGGCAGGTTTTTCCTGCAGTATTAAATCCCCTGTGGTCCTTAAAGGAGCTATTAAAACTATGAACAGGGGCTGGGGCTGGAGCTCAGAGGTGGAGCACTGCCTAGCACTTGTGAGGCACTGGATTTGAGGCACCACATAAAGATAAATAAATAAAAGTATTATGTCCATCTGCAATTGAAAAATATTTTTTAAAAAACCATGAACATTTTGTGTTTTTGACTATAAAAATATTGTATATAGATGATAAAATTTGGAAATAAGGATGAGTATAAAGAGGAGTTTTCACTGTCAGTTCTAAACTTTTTTCCTATTAAAAATTTTAACACAAGTGAAATAATAATGGATGTATAATGAATCTGGTATCTTGCTGGTTAAAACTATGTTGAAGCATTTTTGTCATTAAAAATATCTTAAAACATAATTACTGATAACTATAGAATAAATACACTGTAATTTTCTTATAGTATTTTTGAATTGTTGTGCATATAGGTTGCTTTGATTCCTTTGCAATTTGAAATGATATTGCAATGCAGATCATCATACAGATATATATGCCACCTCTTTTTTTTTTTTTTTTTTTTTTTTGAGACAGGACCTAGGAATAAGTAACAGTATAATTCTCATAGTAAAGAATATTCATTTTTCTACATTAGAAGCTTAACATCATCACTCTATAGGAATGCTTCTTTGGTTATCTCTAGGCATCCCTGGACATTTTTTGTTTGTTTTGTTATAGCCTTGTTGTGTTACCCAGGGTGGCCTTGATCTCCTCATGGGCTCAAGTGATCCTCCAGCCTCAGCCTCCCCAGTAGCTAGTACATGCCAACACATCCAACTTCCCTACTAGTAAAACTTTCTTTTCCAAACCAGGCATGATGGTGCATGTTTGTAATCCCAGCAGCTCAGGAGGCTGAGACAGGAGGATTGCAAGTTCAAAAGCCAGCTTTAACATTTTAGTGAGAACCTCAGCAATTTAGTGAGACCCTGTCTCAAAATAAAAAATATAAAAGGCTGGAGATGTAGCATGGTAAATTTCTTTTGGAATAAATCTCCAGCATCACCTGACCAAAAGAAAAACAAAAACAAAAACAACAACAACAACATCAAAAAACCCAACAAATCTTTCCCAATAGTAAATTCCTAGAAATGTAATAACAGTGCTTAATGACATAAATATAAAAGAAAACCACAAAGGAAAGGATACAGGTGAATATGTTTATAAGCTTGCAGTGTGATGGCCTTCTGGTTGATGACACCAAAGCAACTGTCTTAAGGGGAAGGGACACAGGAAATCTACTTCGTGACAATTGAAAGTTCTGTTATCAAAAAATCCATTTAGAAATACGAAAGGCAAGTTGCAATAAAGAGCTTATACAAATGAAAAAGACTTGACCAAAAAAAAAGGGTGGGGTGGGGTGGGGTGGGGTGTGGGGAACCCTTGACAACAGAAGAAATGTATATGGCCAACAAGCATTTGAATATAAGAATATAAATTGCTTTATTTTTTGAAGCAGTGTGTTGATTAAAAATATGTATGCTCTTTCATCCAGCAATTCTGTTTTTAGGAATTATTTTAGTAGAATTATCAGATAGGTGCCTATTGATGTTTATTTTAGCATTGTTTATTGTTTGGAAAGTTGGAAACAGAGGGGAGGGAAAGGAGAAATTCTGGGGAATGATATTGGCCAAATTATTGTTACATTGTGTACATGCATGAATATGTAACAATCCTATTATGTACAAGTGTAATGCACCAATGAAAATATGGGGGAAAATGTTGGAAACAACTTGAATGGGAATTTGGTTTAATAATTGTATAGCCATTCAATGGAATACTGTATATCTATTAAAAATAGTTATGTAGATCTGAACTTACTGACACAGAGAGATATCTAAGATGTATTAAAGTGATAAAGAAAATGAGTGAATAAATGAATGTTCATAGAAAAATATGGAAAGATACAAACCCTAATGGGATTATGGCTGAGCCTTTACCTTATTTCTCCTGATGTTTTAAAGTAAGTATATATAGCCTGAATAAATAATAAATAGAAAGGAAAAAGGAAAAAAACCCAGTTCCCCAAATGTGAAATTGGCTGAAGCAAAACAAATCTTGTGTTTTATTATGCTGTTTCTTGAAGTTATCAAATATTAATTTCATAGAGGAGAAATGTTACATAAAGTATAATTTCTAAAATGTATTTTAAAAACATAATAAAGAGAAATGGGCAGTTGGAAAAAAAAGAAGAAGAAGAAGAAGCCACAGGCTCCATCAGTCCCATTTATAATGAAAATGAGTTGCTTTCATTTGTCACTTTTCAAAATGTCCCTTTCATGGGCTATGATCATCAAGTTCTCTGATGGAGCCTGTCTGTGGACACAGTGAGAGGCCTTCTCTCAGCAATCTTCTTACTATTGAGGAAACTAAGGCTCAGGGAGGCCGGCTGGTGCCTCTGGGATCTGGCGGGTACTGGCACTTCCCAGGCAGAGTTCTTCCCACCCTGCCTCAGGGTGAGTGTCCAGTGGCCTGTCCCTTCACTGCTGTCATGTCATACCTGAAACTTCATCAGGAGTGACTCGTTCTGTGGATTTAAGCATTGCTGCCCGTCCCTGCCTTCTATGATTCCAATTCTTTGGGAGAGTTTTCTAATAATTTACAGAGTGCTAAACTGAATGAATTTCTCCACATCTTCCCACCCCTGAAGTCCCCAACCATGGGGGAAGGTTGTGTTTCATGGGTGTTTGCTGATCTGGGTCTTTGAAAAGACAGTCTAAGACTGAGTCCTGCACTTTCAGGGTTTTGCTCAGACTGTGAACACAACTTTTGGGAAGGATGAGATCATAATTTTCAGTGCCAAAACCGTTCACAGCCATTTCTTTGGATGACTCTTCCTTTTTGTGTTTTAAAGATTTTCTTGGTGTCTTGAATTAAAACAGAAATTTGGCTTGAAGGAGTGAATTTATAAAATGTCGCTTGAGCCATTTTTATCTTGTACTTTAATTTCTGAGATCAGTAACTGTCTGTGCCCTCTTAGGGAAAAGTGGCTTATCTGAGACATGATTCTAATCAGTGAGTAAAAGTGTTGTTTTGATGTAAATCAACTTAATTTTATTTAGCATTGGTTTTCTTATTTAAAATGCTGTTTCATGTTTTAGAAAACTAAACATTCAGGAAAGGAGATAAAGTTATTGATATTTTTATCTGGTACAGTGGTATTATATTATGTCCTAGATACTTTCTTATGCATCTAAAATACAGTATACTTTGAAGGTCATGGTTCTGGCAGATTAAGCAAAACCCTTTCTGTTTTCCTCTAATCTGCCTCCTAAACGAGCAGTGATCCATTATCTCCACCCTTTACTTTCCTTTGCCTTTGGCAAAGCTTGTCAGCATATTTACTGGAAGGTAGAGACTTAATTTCTTTACACGGATTCGGAAATAGTTGCAATATCCTAAGTGGAATCATTCTGTGAAGAACATTCTGAGTTAAGCGTGGAGGAAATGAATCAAATGTTCTAAACAATTCTGAGTTCCATTTCCTGAGGGTAGGAAAAAACAAAGACACAAACCCCCCCAAACCTGACGTTTTCATTCTGCCTCCTTGAATTTGTGGCTTCGACTGGTCGTTTGTGTTGGTAAACTCCGCCACTTGGCTGGCACATCTGGTGGAAGGAACGTGTGTTCTTTCCCAGTTTGGTTATCCTAAGAGTGCTTTTTTCCTTCCCTCCAGCCAAGATATGCTTCTATTCCCTTATGCTTATTTTTTTCCATTTTCTTATTTGCAGAGTACTCGGGCAGAGTTTGACTTGCCAGAATATTCTGTTCGCCGAAGATACCAGGATTTTGACTGGTTGAGGAGCAAACTGGAAGAATCCCAGCCCACTCATCTCATTCCCGTAGGTAGTAAGTCAATACAGCTTGTTCTCACTTTCCCTGAGTGATCTTGCCCCTTCCATTCCGGGTATACTTAGCCACGTCTCTGCCAGACTCCCCCATCAAATGTACGTAAAACACACTGGATAGTGTATTGCACCTTTTAGATTTTGATTTCTGATTGGCTGTACAGTATGCCAGTTTCTCAGGCGGGGTGGAGTAGATTTTCACTCTCAATATGGCAATTTTTTTGAGGAATGGAGAGCTCTAATTCTCACTTGCTGCCTCTTTAAATGTCAAAGCTTGATAGCATAAGCTCTCCCCCAGATGGCTCTCTCCCCTCAGTGGCCACTGTTCTTGAGGTTTGGATAGCTGCCACCAGGTGAAGAATGATGCCTTAGATTGTGGCTGGCTTTCTTTGGACATGGGTAACTCAGGGAGCAGGAATCTGCCACACAATTCATTCCAGCCACAGTTCTTAAATTTAAAAGACAAACAAAACCACCTAACCCTATTTATTGAAGGAGCATAACATTTATCAACTTACGCCTACACGTTTTTTCTTTTTTATAGAACCAGAGCAAATGAAATTTCAAAGACTAACAAATCACTTAGCATGCACCAGACTGTGGATTTGATCCCCAGCAACACACACACACACACACACACACACACACACACACACACATCAATAGACATATTAAGTACTTTATAAAAAGTAGAAATAATTAGATCCTAGAGGTTTGGAGGTCTTTGGGCAGTTTGGGTCATAAAACCCTTTGGAAAGAGACTGATTTGTCCTGTAACAAAGTCCTTGTTTGAAAAACTTCTTAGCACTACCAATTTTCCCGTTACCATTGTGTCTTCCAACCTTTCCCCCCCTTGGTTGTACGTGCTGTGAACATACTGGCCATTTCTTAGCTTCGAAGGTGGGAAAAGCCCTGTTGCTAGGGTTGGGGTACAAATGATGGGACCGTTCTTTCCCAGAGCATCTCCTCTTTTCCCACCAGGTGTCCCCTCTGCTCTCCAAGCCTGAGGTTTTCCTTTTCTATCTTCTCATCACTTAAAAGCATGCCTGAAAAGTGAACGATTGTTTTTAAACAGTTGGAGCTGTTTCTTAAATTAGAATCTTAACTTGGCAAAATTGGCAGCTAGTGAATCATTTTTTAAAATAAACTTTTTATATGTCAGAACAATTTAAGAATCACAAAATTATTGTGAAGGTAGCAGAGAGTTCTTATATATTTCACACCCAGTTTTGCTCATTATTAACATTTTATATTAGTATAACACATTTGTCACAATTTATGAACCAATCATCATTACTGTTATTTTTGAACATTATTAACTAAAACTACTTGATTCAGAGTAGTTTTGCCTGGTGTCATTTTTCTGTCCCAGGATCCCACCCAAGACACCACATTATATATCCTAGTCACGTCTCCTTAGGTTCTTTTTGGTTTTGACAGTTTCTCAAGCTTTCCTTGTTTTTTTGATGATGGTTTTGAGGAGTACTGGTGAGGTATTCTGTAGCCTGTCCCTCAGTTGACCTTAGTCTCAGGTGCTTTTTGGGGGGTTAGATTGGAGTAATGTGTCCTGGAGAGGAAAACCACAGAGGTAAAGCGTCATTCCTGTTGTAGGTATCTCTGTGGTTAACCTGCCTCACCTGTCTGGAGGAGCCGCTTGTTGACGTTCTCTTGTTCTCTCCCTTTCTGTCCTGGGCTGGGGATGGAAGTGCCCTTTATGGGAGGCCCACAGTGTGTTCCCCCTCCTGGCATCTATTGCGTTCACCATGTGGAGCTTGAGATCAAAGGCTAGAGAGCGACACCTACTGGTGGAACATAGTGGCACTCATCCATCCACCCTGACGCATGAAGCACAGGCTTTTGACACCATGGAAATCTCCAGAATGCCCAGGTGGATGCAGATCATCTCCAAGTATGGTTTCTTATAGTCTGAGTAGAAACCGTGAGTAAGAACATACTATAGAAGCCTGCAGAACCTTAAATTTCTTCATGAATTCTCAATACATATCTGAAGAAGGAGATTTAATTTAGGAGAGCATCTCTGATTTAAATTTTAAAGTCAAACCAGAAGCAAAACTTTGTTCCCACAAAAATATCATTTTACAGAAACTTTATTGGTGTATACAAACTGGTTTATTGGTCTATAATTCATATATCATACCATTCATTCCCTCATTTAAAATGTACAACTCAAAGGCTTTTAGTATAATATTCAGAGTTTTGCCACCATCAGCAAATCAACTTTAGAGTGTTTTCATCACCTCCAAAAGAAACTTTGAACTGCTTAGCTCTTGATTCCAAACCCTCTATCTCCCCAGCATCTAGTAACCTCACCTCTGCTTTTGTCTCTATAGATTTGTCTTTTCTGGGTATTTCACATCAGTGGGATGATAATGATGCACTATGTGACTGTTTGTGACCAGGTTCTTTCTCTTACTGAGCATTGTGTATTCAAGGTCATGCATGTTACAGCATCTATTTCTGCTTCATCCCTGTGTTTGTCTATCCACTCACCCTTGATGAACATTTCAGTTGTTTTGCTTGTTTGGCCATTATGAATACTACAACCGTGAACATTGATGTAAGACTTTTTCTGTGGCCACATGGTTTTGTTTTTCTTGGGTGGATACCTAGGAGTGTAATTGCTAAATCCTAAGTAATTCTGTATTTAATTTTTTGAGGAACTACCAGTCTGTGGCATATCATTTTATATTCCCATATGCAGCTCATGGGAGTTGCAGTTTCTCCACGTCTTCATCCATAATGGTAATCATCTGTCTTTAGTTGTATTCATGCTTTTGAGTGGAAGGTGATGTCTCACTGTGGTTTTCATGTGCATTTCCCTGATGGCTAATGACGTTGGGCATCTTTTCAAGGGTTTGTTGGACATTTGTGTGTCTTAGAGCGGTAGCTATTCAGATCCTTTGCCCACTTAAAAATTGGCCTTTTTTATTATTGAGTAGTCGTATTTTGGGGGAGGAACTTCAGCAACTTTTTAAATCACGTGGGAAACTTTAGGGGCGTGGTGGTGGGTTCCTGGTTTGTTTGACGTTTTGTGTCTGCCATCCCAAGTCAGCTGTGGTTAGAAATGTTTGAGCATGCCTGAGCTTGCCAGTGCTGCTGCTCAGGTTAGGAGTGTGAAGATAAAATCCCCACTCTGAAACCTGGGCTTCATTGAAGCCATGTGAATTGGTAGGTCAACAGCCAGCCAGAGGGAGGCTCTGGGGAGGCACCGAGTTCTTTGATTTGCCTTTCCCCGTGGGTTGTCATAGGCTGCCCTTGTTTGCAGTCCCTGTTCTTCTGAACCTAGTAACCTTTGGAGCTCTGCTGGAGAAACTCAACTCTCTGCTTCCTAGACCCGCCTTTCCTTTGCCTGAGTAGAATTACAAGATGGTTTATATTGATTGGACTTTCTCTCAACCCAATCTTTTCTACTTTATCTTAATAAATTCTGTCCTGTTGAACAGTAGCTTCCCTCTCCCCTTTATGTGGTGCTGGGGATTGAACCCAGGGCCTTGTGCGTATTGAGTATACAGACTACTACTGAGCTACACCTCCGGCCCCTGTGTTTTACGGTGCTGTGACTTTAAAAAATATATATTGCTTTGTTCCTCAGGATTCTTAAAAGCCAAAGAAATAACCATATGTGCTTAAAATGTCATCTTGAAACCAAAGTGTGTGAGTATGGTTGTCGTCTCGTAAAAGCACTTCACTGTGTTTTTCTGTATTATGTAACAGTTGGAGCCACCCAAAAGTATTTATTGCTACTGTTTTTCCCTCAGTGTTTTCTTTAAGCTTTATTGAAGTATAATTGGTACACACAAAAGAACCATGTGTGTCTTTAATGCCTACAATTTCATGAGCATATGTGCACCATGATGCTATCACCACTTATGCAATAGACACCCACCACCTCCAGAATTTCCTCGTGTACCTTTGCTTGTGTGCATGTGCGTGTGTGTGTGTGTAGAACACAACACTAGATCTTCCCTCTTGATAAGGTTTTAAGTGCAGAACACCACTTTATTCTTAGGCATCATTATTTCATAGCAGGCGTCTAGACCTTGTTCATCTTGTATGACAGCAACTCTACACTAGTTGAAAAACTCCTCATTTCCCCTTCCCCTCTTTCCCTGGAACCTCTGTTCTGTTGTTTTGTTCTGTGTTTGCTCAGTGGTTTTAACCGTGCTCCATTTGCCAGTGCAAATGCTAGTTACGCAGCAGAGAGACTGCATGATAAAATGGGCAGGCGTAAATTCAGAAGATGAAGTGAATGTAAACACTTGACTGTTTAATTTCACTTGGAAGTTTTCTTCATTTTTATGAAGGCACTTTATAGGAGGGATATGTTTGCATTTTCTCTGCATTCAGTTTTCTTTTAGGTTAATACTCACAGGACTTAAGGAGAAGAAATTTGTAATTCAGTGACTTTTTCCTAATATGAAATGATCAATAAAAACTACACCTTCATTTTCTAGTTCTCTTTTCTTTTGGTACTGTTAAATATACATACTTTTATTTTTTTCCAGTAGCTAAGTTAATAAGTAGTGAATCATTCATCGAACTTTCAAGTAGTTTAAATTAAACCAGGCTTGGCAATTATTCTTCATGGGGTCAAGGTTTTTAATCTTGATGTTCCTTTATTTATTTAAGAGTTATTTTTGTCTGGTAGCAGTATTTTCTACTAAACTGAAAATCATAGGAAAGGATAGGTTTGTGTCATGAAGTGGCTGTGCACCAAGTATTGGATTGTATAGAAGAAACAGTTCAAATGCTGACAAGAAAAAGTTGGGTATTTCAAGATTGAGCAGTGAAGCTTTGCAAGACAATCATAGAGGTTCAGAATGAAAACATTAAAGCATTTGTTTATGTGTATCTTTCAACTGTCCTTTTATAATGTTTGTGAATGCTTTATAATTATGTAATATGTAGTAAAGCAATGTCAGTATAATAAATAAATGTACATATTTTGAAGGAAAAAAAAAAGATTGAACAACTAAAATATTTGTCCAGATTTCTTACCAGAAATATAGTGTTTCAGTGACAATCTGTAGGAAATATGCTTTTATTTCAGAGGTTGCAAAACACTTTTATAAACTAGTATAGAATATATGTCAAAAGTGTTTTTTCCAAATACACTTGATTGTATTTCACTTGGAAGTTTTCTTGGAATATCAGTACTTCAAGGCTAAAGCTTGAAAGATTTAACTGTAATGTTTTGCAAGTAGGATTTATTTATTTGTTGTAGATTCCAAACACATATCTGTACATGTATTTAGTTTTTAAAAGCTTTTCTGTTAGCAAAAATAACAAATACACTAACATAGATAGATTTGGTGCATTGAGCCCCCACCATGGCGGTCTATCAGTCAGGGCCTATCTTCCTTCATTTCTTTTCACTTTCTGAAACCTGCTCCAGGTCCTATTTTTTTTAAGTGGCCTAAACAACGCATATTTTTTTTTAGAGGTCAAAAAAGTCCACGAGCAGTCTCATGGGCTAATGTTGAGGTGCAGACCAGGGCTGTGTCCATCTGAAGCTCTAGGGAAGGATCCGTGCCTGCTTCTTCCAGCTCTTAGAGGCACCTGAGTTCCTTGTCTTGTGGCCTCTTTCCATCTTTAAGGCCAGCTGTGTAGCCTCCCCTTGTCCCTCTGATGTCTGATTCCACCATCATATCTACTTCTGTTAATAAAGGCCACCACTTGAGCCATTTCATGGTGTGTAGTTGGGTGGCTTTTAGGCCATCATAATGTTGCATGACTGTCACCACTGTTCAACCCAGAACATTTTCATCACCCTCAGGATACCCCATGCCCACTGGCAGTCACTCCCCATTGCCCCCCTCCCAGCCCAGCTATCATGACTCATGCTGCTAGGAATATTCATTGTACAAGATTTTGGTGTAACGCTTTTTTTTTTTTTTTTTTTCTTTTTTTGCTAACTTGGCTACACACCAGGGAATGGATCATATGGTAATTCTATGCCTATGCTTAATTTTTTTTTTTTTTTGGGGGGGGGGGGGGAAACAGCCCAACTGTTTCCCGCGGCAGCTGTACTATTTTATATTCCCACCAGTAGTGTATAAGGATACAATTTTTTCTATGTGTTTTCTTGCACTTGTTTCCTATTTTCTAATAACCATCCTAGTAGGTATGAAATGGTATCCTGGATTAAAAAAAAATTTAGCCTTAATGATCCATGGAATTTCTACCCTGTGTCCTATTCCCCATTTTGCTTCTGTTTTCAGTGTTCACAAATTTAACAACCACATCTAGCATTTGTTAGGCCTCTCCTGAGTGCTTGGAGCTGTGTTGAGCTCTTGAACACATGATCTCACGTACAGACTACAGACACACTTGACTTCACCATAGCCCAGGTTCCTATGCACAAACAACCAGAAAGTAATAAAGATGAGGCTAAGAATTGGCGTGTCCCATTCAGGATGTTTGAAATGAGGACAGACAAATTCCCAAAGCCATGTACTTTTGGGAATAATAACACTTATTACAGAAGGAAATCATTTGAAGAAGTTGTTTACCCTAGTGTTCCTTTAAATAATAAACTCTTGGTTCAATAGATGTAAGATCATCGGACTAACTCTTAAGAATGGACGGCTAATTCAGGAGGCTCTTTGTTTTGTGAAATGAGGCACAACCTACCACTATGTGCTCCTTAGGTCTTCCTCCCAAGTCCTGTTCAGCAGAATCAAAAGACAATTTGCCCGACTGACTCCTGACATAAGAACAGAAAAATGGCCACATAATTGGGGGGCTAGAAAGTCATTGTGATCATCTGAAAGAGTGGTTTCTGCATCAGATGTGGAGAGGGCAGAGAAATGCAGTTTTGACAGTGCAGTGCCAGAGCTGGCTTTTCTTTGGGTTGGAGGGAAGGTTGGGGCTTGAGAAATCAATGGAAAGAGTGGAAATCAAGTGGCTCTTTTCAAAAAGATGGAATGAGACAGGAAGTTGAGTGGAGAAGAGGTCAAGTCAAGGGATGGTTGGATTTTTTTTTTTCAGGTAGAGAACCAACCATATTTTTTAGACTCCAGGAATGAAGCTGGATGAGCAGGAGATGTTGAAGATACAGGGAAGAGAAGGTATAACTAATTGAGGGTGACAGGGGCATCTCGGGGAACCGATAGGTCAGGGACAGAGATGAAACACACATTAGCTTTGGTGAAGGGTGTGCTGTCCACAGGCACCGGAGAAGCAGAGTGAGGGTGGTGCCGGGTAGACAGCTTTCTGTGGAATTTCCATTTGCTGCTGAATTTCCTGAGGAATTTCCTCAGGAATTCCCATGTGCTGCTCTCATACCTGGTTCCCACTTTGGTTATCTGCTTAGCACAAAAAGTTGGGGCATGAGAGTGGCTGCCTGTAGGAACAGGAGAAGAACTGACTGGAATAAAGGAATTATCCTAAAGGACAACTGTACCTTAGTAAGACAGATCCCGTGGTGCTTTGGTTTGGGACACCTGGCTGGGTGGCCTGCACCTCTGACGAGTGCTGCATTTCCAGTCTTCTACCCAGGTGTGAGCTCCATGTGGACTTCTCTGCATTTCAGGGGCTGTTCTACAGCGTTTTAGTCCTTGCGTTATGAAACTGAGAGGATAGTTGTGATTGCTCCATCTACCTTTCAGAAATCTTTGTATCAATGACCACATGAAGATCCAACTGATCAAGAAATGCTGTTCTTGGACAGATGGGTGGTAGGAATTATTTGCGAGCTTGGTGGTTTTTCCCCTGTACTGCCTCATCAATTACTGTGATATTTTTCTTCATGTTTCCGTAGCCACTTCCTGAGAAGTTTGTGGTGAAAGGTGTTGTGGATCGTTTTTCAGAAGAGTTTGTGGAGACCAGAAGAAAAGCTTTGGATAAATTCCTAAAGAGAATCACAGATCACCCTGTGCTGTCTTTCAATGAACACTTTAATGTTTTCCTTACTGCTAAGGTAAGGACACGGTTTTGTATATTCCTTCCCCAAATTGTCATTCATAGGCTCACCCTTCCTTCCTCCCTCCCTCCCTCCTTCCCTCCCTCCCTCCTTTCTTTCATTCTTTCTTTTTTTCATCCATGGATTGAATCCAGGGTACTTAACCACTGAACACATCCCCAGCACTTTTTAAAATATTTTATTTAGAGACAAGGTCTTGCTGAGTTGCTGGGGCTGGCTTTGAATTCAAAATCCTCCTGCCTCAGCCTCCCAAGCCATTGGGATTACAGGTGTACACCACTGCGCTCAGCTGCATAGGTGCTTTCTTAAAAGCAGCTTTGATCTCTCACAAGCCACCTGCATGAATGTGCCCTTGTAGTAGGTTTTATAAATTGCTCGGTTTTGGGGGATGGGGGTGCCTGTTGGTATTAGCGTGGTTTCTATTTAGGGTGAAACCAGATCTTTTCCCTCTTGGACCTTTATTTTATTTATTCATATGTGGTGCTGAGAATTGAACCCAGTGCCTCACACATGCTAAGCAGGTGCTTTACCACTGAGCTACAACCCCTTGGAATAGCAGTGGAAGTCAGAATATTTTCACTTGCCAGAAGCAGAGATAAATGTTTACTTAAGCTCTCCTGGAACAATATTACTGGATTAGGCCAGTCTCACCAACAGTGGGCACAAAAGGGAGAGAATATTTATTAAGTGTTTGGTAAGGGCATTCTGCACAAGAACCCTGTGTGTAATTGCTTGTAGCCTTATTTTACAGATAAGGATACTGACGTTCGGGGCATTTGTACTTGTCAAGTGACATCACTAGGACCTGAAATTGGGTCTTTGAGGCTCCTGAGGCCACACTTGCCCTCTGTGTCATACTGCCTGACCATAATCCTGTTCTTATCAGGTGTGCATTATTCAAGCATTTACCAGAGAAATCTTAGAGTCCTACATATGGCCTGAGACTGTATATCCAGACTCAGGTTGGTTGGTTACCAGCTTTTCTCTGCCCTTCCCTTTTGGCAAAACTGGCCAAGAGAACCTGAGGTGATTCTGCAGAGTGGGGCACTTGCTTGGACCTCGCACTGGCTTTCCCCGCCCGCTGTGTTTAGTTTCAGGTATCAGATTTTCATATGAAGGCTGTGTGTATTATGTTCCCTGTTGGCAAGGGTATTGACGAGCACATACTGTCCAATTTTTTTTTGTCAAAATTGTAAAATATGTAGAGAATACATCAGTAGATAGTTAAGACTTTAGTGACGGCTTCATTCTCTCTCTCTACTTGGCAGAGGCCTTCAGTTTAGTTTTGCTTTTTAACCTCAGTTGGCATTTATCCTTGTCGATGGCATCTCATTTATTGTTGTTTCCTCCCCATCCATCCGCCCCAGGCCCCCCTGCCCCCCACCGCCCGCCACAGGTCAAACGTGTACACTTTTAAAAAATGTGTTTCCTGGTGAACTGATCCTCAGATATAGTTTTTTTTCAAGGTGTACTCAAAGTGAAGTCCATCCCGTTCTCCAAAAATGTAGTTCATTTTCTTACCCATGTTGCAGGTCATGTGCCCCAAAGGACCTCAAACTGCCTTCTTTATGGAATGAATGAGAAAGGGGTGGGGTAGGTTGGACCTGTGGTCATTAAGAATTTGTGTGACAAAAAGATGGTAAAGATTGTGTGTATGGGGGCGGGGTTGAGAGGGGGGCAGGGGAGGGGAGGGGGGTAGGTACAGGTAGAGGAGAGAGAGAGAGAATATGCCTGTTTATCTGTAGGCCAAGCAATATGAAAATGATTTTTAAAATGTATAGGGTCCTTCCTTTTCTCAGTAAGAATCCAGCTTCACATGAGTGAATCCAGGAGAGGTGCCTTTAAAACAGAACAGATCCAACCTAGCTCAGTATTGCTTCTGGTGGTATGGTGGTGAGAAACAGACTCCTCATCCATTTCCTTTAAAACTGTTTTTGAAGGCACTGCTAAGTGACATAGCACAGCCTGAAGATGCTGTCTGTCCCTCTTAGAGTTTGGTGATGGGAGGAAGCACCTGGCAAGCTCATGTGCTTTTTAAAGTTCAGATACAGTGTGTCATGCCACACGACTAAACTGGTCAGGGTCACTCCAAATAAATTTTGGTTGACTAAATAAGACACAGAAAGTACCTTCTTGGGTTCAGTGACCGCTTCTCAGCCACAGATCCAAAAAGGAGGGGCAAGGCAGGCAAGAAAGAGGAGGAGCACGCCTTGAACCCCGGTTTTACTGGGGAGAAGGCATTCAAATGAGGCAAGGGGGAGGGTTGCAACAAGTGGGTGTAATCCAACCCCTTCGAGTGACGCCCACTCCTGGAGCTGCACCTCTCTTATCCGAGCCGAGGTAAGGTCCAGTTACACAGCAGTGTTCAGAACCTCTTTACTCAGGACTTAAAGGTGTGTAACACAGCTCCTGTCCAGAGTGGGTTCCAAGACTCAGTGAGTTTCCTGTTTTCACCTTGACCTACCAAAAATTGAGGGTTAAGGTGTTGTGTTGTGACAGCATCGGTCCTTGCCTGAGTTTTCTAGCAGTGCTCTGCTCACCTTGCCTGCTTACACCCTCTGCTCTCTGTTCTCCCTAGGTGGCTTCAGTTGGGGTTTACACGAGTGCGGGGGATGAATGGCAGAATCTCAGCTCTTCAGTTTTGCTCATGAAGGCAAGATAGGGTGTTTGTTGTTGTTGTCATTTGAGACTTTAAAAATCATGTTAGAACAGTGCCATGTTTGAAGGGCAGCGTGCTCAGATGAGTGAAATAACTGCAGGGATTGGAGACCAGCTCTGTGGACAGGGGTCTCTGGATAACTCTGTGTACAACCAGGATTTGAGTGTGGTTGTCCTGATGTCAAGGAGGGGACACTCGTGTGTATGTGACCAGGTCCTCTATCTCAGCTCCTTGTTTTCCTAGTCTTCCATTTCCAAAAAAGAAGCTGCCTGGAGAAGCTGGCCTACGTAGCCCAGCCGTGTGCGTGATGGTGTGCTTTGTGTTTGTTCATGTCGTCCTTAGGACCTGAATGCCTACAAGAAGCAGGGGATGGCACTGCTGACCAGAGTGGGCGAGTCAGTCAAGCATGTCACTGGAGGCTACAAGCTGAGGAGTCGGCCCCTTGAGTTTGCAGCTATAGGTGAATACTTAGACACCTTTGCACTCAAACTGGGAACCATCGATCGAATAGCCCAGCGGATCATCAAAGAAGAAATAGGTGAGCTCTTTGTTGAGACCCGATACCAAGCAAATAAATATGAGAAAAGGAGCTAGTTGTGACTAGAGCATAATTTTATACTCCATTCTTTGTCCCGCATCTCAATGTTTGTTTTTCCCATGCCAAACAACCGCTTCTGAGCCTCCTGGTTAATGATCAAGCTGACACAGGAAGCAGGCAGGAAAGATTCTTTATCAGTTGCCATTCTTGGTAATTAAACAATGGCAACAGCATTCTTATGTCCTGACAAGAATCCTGGTGACAGGTGGGGGGGGGGGCGGTGGGGAACACAACATTTTTTTTTTCCTTTTGGTGCCTCTCCCCTCCTTTACCCAGAGGTAATGCCCTGTGGGGCCCACAGAAATAGCTGTGGGCACTGTCCATTCTTAAAGGTCATGAATCTGATGGGACAAGATGTTGGGATGACCACAGTGAGTGAGTCAACTTATGGAAGACCACATCTCTTTTAGGAATATGTTTTCTAAAATTCCATTGTTTTTTCCTTGTGAATGAGTTGTCCACCCCTCCTTAAACACCCCCTGAACCTTTCTGAAAGTCTATTAAAATACTGCTTCCCTGTATGGGGAGGCAACTGGTTATAGTTGAAGATGTTTGGGGGTGTGGCTCTTTCCAGTTTTCCCCATGAAGCATCGTGGTCCCCATTAACAGAGGCCTGGATATCCTGATATCATCAGGTAACATCCGTTTTCAGAGGTTTTAAGAAGTCACATTGGAAACAGTGCTGTGCTCACAGGAGAGTGTGGTCAGGTGGGTGAACGGCCAAGGAGACACATTATCATGTAGAGTGCTCTTGGCTGTGGTGATCACGAGGGATGGCCACCCAGCCAGACTGTAATTAGTCCTGTCCTCTGCCCCTTGTAGAGTACCTTGTAGAGCTGAGAGAATATGGGCCTGTGTACTCCACGTGGAGTGCACTAGAAGGTGAGCTGGCTGAGCCCCTGGAGGGTGTGTCGGCCTGCATCGGAAACTGCTCGACAGCCTTGGAAGAGCTGACGGATGACATGACAGAAGACTTCCTACCTGTGCTCAGGGAATATATTTTATACTCTGACTCCATGAAGGTAAGCTGGCTTGCTTCTTGTGCACTTAGGTGCTTTCTCGGTAATAGTTGTTATCAAGAAGTAATGGAGATTGTAAGCTTTTTGTCGAAGGAACCGCTGAGCCAGAATACAACAGACACTAGTATGGCAATATGTAAATCAATGGATGTGTAACTGATGTGATTCTGCAATCTGTATATGGGGTAAAAATGGGAGCTCATAACCCACTTGAATCAAATTGTGAAATATGATATATCAAGAACTATGTAATGTTTTGAACAGCCAACAATAAAAAATTAAAAAAAAAAAAAAAAAAGAAGTAATGGAAAAAAAAAAGTAATGGATTGTTGCCTGCTTGCATGTGGTACACATTTCCTTCTTCCTAGGAGGTCACAGGTATGTGGACTGACATCATGGGACATATAAATAGAAAACCTGGTGAACCAGTTATGTGAATTAAATGAAGACAAAAAGTTTGGGAGAAAATTTTCTTTTGTAGTGCAAGGTATTGAACCAGGGACCTTGCACAAGCTAGGCAAGTACTCTACCACTGAGCTACATCTCCACTCAAAAAATTCTTATTAGTGTACTCTGAGAATTCAGGGAGATAAAGTGTCTCTTCAATAAGAAGAGGATGTTATGGAAAAAGAATAATTAGATAATTAGAGCTCTTGGGAGTTTAAATATGCTAAAATAAATTTGAGGGGTGAAGTTGGAAGATGACACTGAAGAAATCTTAGAAAGTAAGATAAATAAAAAGGTAGTTGAAAAGTAAAACAAAAATGCAAGTTTTCATATAATAGAAAGTTAAGAGATTAGAGGATTAATCCTAAAGGTTCAATATCAGACTGAGAAGAGTTCCTGAGTGAGGGAATAGGGAAAACTTAGGAAAGGAAATTATGAAGGAAACAATACAAGAAAATTTTCCAAACTTAAAGACATAAATCTTCATTTTGAAAGAAGATGCTAATTGCCCAGAAAAAGGAATGAAAAGAGAACAACCCAAAGTATATTGTGAAATTTAAAAACAAAAGTGATATGATTTTGAAAGCCTTTGAAGAAAGAGGGAGGTGATAAAAGGAATAAGAATCAGAATGACGTTGGTCCAGCAGCGATGGAGGAGAAAAGACAGAGGACCTACGAGGACAAAAGATTTCTACATCCAAAGAAGACATTTGGCATTTGTTTTTTAGGGATTGGCTAGCTTCACTTAGCATAATCTGCTCTAATGCCATCCATTTCCCTGTAAATTCTATGATTTTGTCATTTTTTAATGCAGAGTAATACTCCATTGTGTATAAATGCCACATTTTTTTTATCCATTCATCCATTGAAGGGCATCTAGGTTGGTTCCACAGTCTAGCTATTGTGAATTGTGCTGCTATGAACATCGATGTAGCAGTGTCCCTGTAGCATGCTCTTTTTAGGTCTTTAGGGAATAGACCGAGAAGGGGAATAGCTGGGTCAAATGGTGGCTCCATTCCCAGCTTTCCAAGAAATCTCCATACTGCTTTCCAAATTGGCTGCACCAATTTGCAGTCCCACCAGCAATGTACAAGTGTACCCTTTTCCCCACATCCTCGCCAGCACTTGTTGTTGTTTGACTTCATAATGGCTGCCAATCTAACTGGAGTGAGAAAATGCCAAATGTCTTCTTTGATATAAGGAGAGTAACTAAGAACAGAGTAGGGTCGAAGAGCATGAGAAGAAGATTAACATTAAATAGGGATGAGAGGTGGGAGGGGAAGGGAGAGAGAAGGGAAAAAGCATGGAAACGGAAGGAGACCCTCAGAGTTATACAAAAGTACATACAAGAGGAAGTGAGGGGAAGGGGAAAAATAATACAAGGGGGACAAACGAATGTCAGTAGAGGGGGCAGAGAGAGAAGAGGGGAGGGGAGGGGAGGGGAGGGGTGATAGTAGAGGATAGGAAAGGCAGCAGAATACAACAGACACTAGTATGGCAATATGTAAATCAATGGATGTGTAACTGATGTGATTCTGCAATCTGTATATGGGGTAAAAATGGGAGCTCATAACCCACTTGAATCAAATTGTGAAATATGATATATCAAGAACTATGTAATGTTTTGAACAGCCAACAATAAAAAATTAAAAAAAAAAAAAAAAAAAGATTTCTACATCCAACTCTATATGCAGAGTAAGGGTGGAGTTCAGGATGGAATGCTTTAAAGCCCACACCAGAAACCTCCCGCACATGCAGAGACTGGTTGAAAGCATGGCCTCATGGCCTTGATGGTGGCACCAGTTAAAGAGAAAAATTTGTCTTCCTGACAACAGAAAAGGCTATGCAGCTCAGTGTTGAACATCCCTAACTTCCCTTCCTACTTCCAGAGGAGACCTCTGAATTATTTGTCTGTCTTTGGGGCATTCCATTAAGATTGACCTACCAGGGACTGCTCAAATCTAGTGAGAAAGCTATCAGTCAACTGGGTTGTAAAATTGGAAAATCAGAAAAAATCATAGAATTATGAAGATATTGTATAGTTTGAGAAGGGGAGTAAAAAAATGAATCAATATTTATAAAGACTTTAAAAATTGTACTGTGGGAAATTTCAAGCATACACAAAAGCAGAGAGACTTAATAGTCTGACAAAATCCCATGTACCCATCATCCTAGATCTGTCTTGTTCTATCAGGTGTGAATGTGTTAAGGCTCCTGATCCATGTTAAAGTGTGGACCGTGGAAAGTAGGGTCCTTTCCTGGTAAAATGAATCACAGTCTCACTGATACCATGAAGCAGCTAGTAAAAGGTTTTCAAAGGTAGGCTCTCGCCTGGATCTCACGGTGATCAGGAAATTGGTGTGAATTTCCTTACCTGTAGGATGAAATTGGTGCTGGTACTAGGATAAAGTTCAGGTGTGAGATCTTAAGCCCGAGACAGCTTTGTTGGTTATCATTGGAACAGAAACTGAAAACCAGAAGTTCTGGCTCCAAATTGAACAGCTCATTTTCCTCTGCCTTTTTTAAAAATGGAGGTACACACATTGCATGTTTAATCCTGCAATTGAAACAAGTATGAAAGGCCTGTGACTTACTTAAAATGAACCAAAATATTTCACGTTACTTATAAAGTAAGAGTGTCTGTTTTTGTGAACAAACGTGTTTTTACAATCCCTGGGGGTGTCTCTGGATTTGTCTCTTATACAGACAAAGGCTTCCTTCATCAAAATGCTCCTTAACCTTACTCAGGCTTTTTATCCAGTGCATGCACGGCATTGGATATGATAGTCCAAGTCACTTTGTTTTTACATGTGGCAAGAAAGTTAGTACTTAATATGTATTTGTACTTGAAGCAGGATTTTGAATTGTCATTTTGCAGGGATTTATCTGGCATCTTTATTGAAACATTATTACACTGTGAAACATAAGCTTGTGTGAGTAATTGAAGTTATACATCAAAGAAACATGAATTCACTCTCTTTCTTCACCCCATGTGTGAGGCATGTGTAATGTGTTTCTTGTTTACTGAGCCTGAACAGAATTGCAGTCAGGCTAAGGAGGCTGGGAGAAGGGATCATGCACAGTGCTGTCTGGAGAGGGCAGAACAGTTGACTGGCCATCTGTGACTCCCAGGCTTTGTCCCGTGGTGAGCTGAGCTAAACTCCGTGAGAGAGGCCACCTGCTGCCACTGTCTGCAACTGGAAAACACCTCTGCAGAGTGCTCTGTGTCAGACAGAAGTGATCTGACTACAAAACCAAGACTACATTTAGGATTGTCAGAGTCCATGTGGCCAGGACTAAAGACATTGGGACAGTGATAGGTGTCTTCCATGGCTCTCCTGCCTGTGAACATTACTGCCACCCCACTTTCTGTTCCATTCCACTCTTTTCCTCCCTGTCCCCCTCCTCTTTCTTTTTTGTGCTGGGGATGAAACCCAGGGCACTTTATCACTGAGCCACATTCACAGCCCTTTTTATTTTTTTAGAGTCTTACTAAGTTGCTGAGGACCTCACTAGGTTGTTGAGGCTGGCTTTGAACTTACCATCCTCCTCCCTCAGCCATCTGAGTTGCTGGGATCACAGGCATGCACCACAACACCAAGCTGAACTTTGCTGCTTTTTAAGAATTCTTTTTTTTTTTTTTTTTTTAATACTGGGAAGTGAACCCAGGGTATTTGACCACTGAGCCACATCCCCAACCCTTTGTCTAATATTTTATTTTGAGATAGGGTCTCACCAAGTTGCTTAGGGCCTTGCTAAGTTGCCGAGGTTGGCCTTGAACTTGTGATCCTCCTGCCTCAGCCTCCCGAGCCCCTGGGATTACAGTCATGTGTCACCATGCCCAGCAAGAATTCTTAGCTAACTTATTTCCCTCTCTTTTCCTCCCTCCCTCCCTCCCTTCCTTCCTCTCTCTTTCTCCCTCTCTCTCCTTCTCTCTTCCTCCCCTTGCCCAAGGTCTTGCTCATGCTACACAAGCACTTTGCCACTGAGGTATGTCCCCAGCCCTTTTTAAAAAAATTTATTTTGAGACAGGGTCTTATTAAGTTGCTCAGGCTGGCCTTGAACTTTCCATCTGCCTGCCTCAGCCTCCTGAGGAGCTAGGGTGACAGGTGTGCTCTACCACACTCAGCTTCCATTTTATTTTATTTTAAAAAAAATATCCACTTATTTCTTGGTTGTAGTTGGACACAATACCTTTATTTTCTGTATTTTATATGTGGTACTGAGGATCATACCCAGGACCTCGCACGTGCTAGACGAGCACTTTGCCGCTGAGCCACAACCCCAGTTCCTCAGCCTCCATTTTAAAAACAATTTTCTGATTTGTTTAGACATAAGTGAGACAGACTTTGCTATCACTATGAGACCTAAAATTGGAGGAGAAGGATTGCTGAAGACCTGGGTGTGACATCTTCCTTAGCAACTGCCGAGTAGGTTTTGGAACTGAGATGAGTCCTGGTTTGGTTTCAGTGCGGAGTCTGATGTGGTCACGTTTTGTCACCTTTTTACCTTGGTTTTGGGTGAATCAAAGAATTTCTCCTTGTCATTTGAAGTTAGTGGATTTTGCCTTAGAATTTGTTGAGGGTTGATTTGTCCCTAGGTGGGCTTCTTGAAGCTCTCTTCTAGTAGGACTGTGGTTGGGATCCTCTCAGGGTTTGAAAGGACCCTTGGGATCATTTTGTCTAATTAGTTCATTTTGTTTAAGGAAACAGAACCCTGTAGGTAAAGCTTTTCTCTGTTCTTTGGCCACAGACATTACTCCCTAGTGGCTAGTCACCTAGTAGCCATGTGTTCACTACCTGCCAAGAGGAAACTAGGTGATCTCTGGCTTTTCAAATCTGTCTCAAATTGTATCTATTTAAGGACGATTGTGGCTGAGTACATTCTGTTCTCTTTGGAGATGGAGAGAGAACATATCAAAAGTGGGGTTGTTAGAGGCCACGTGGAACAAATGGAGCAGTGAGATTTTCAGGCAGGAAACAATGAGAACAATTTTAAAGATGGTTGAAGGCCTGTATTCCAAGGATGTGTGGAGAGAGAGAGCGCATGGAGCCTGTTGGGGAGGAGCCCTCAAGTCACACACCCTGACACACAAGGGCACATGTGAGCCCTTGGATGTATTTGCACAGAGAAAATTTCATTTATAGTTTTACAGTACTGGGGATTGAACTCAAGGCCTTATACGTGCTAGGCAAGTGCTCTATCACTGAGCTACATCCCAGTCTTTGGATTTTTGCACCCTAGGGAGTATGTGTGTAAAATGTACTCAGTGTAGTGACAGGCAGAGAAAAAGCATCTTACCAAATTCCTGGCAGTGCTTCTGAGTTTATTGGGGTCATTATGCCCAGGCCAGGAGGCAGAGATGCTTTACTTAAGAAGGTTCAGACTGTCACCCTGCCTTATCCATGGAAGAGGGCCAACAAGTATTTAACTGGATTTGATGGTTTAGTAAATTCAGAATATTTACAAATGTATAACTGTTGTATGTTGTGTGTCTTGTTATTTTCTGGAATAGGCTTATCTGTAAATCCACAAGTATCTTATCCTGGAGGTCTTGGTGGATGCCGGGGTGAGGTGTGAGGGTCTGAAGGAAGTCGGGTTATCAGGGAAAGCCATGTGGAGAAAGTGGCTGTGGCTGAGACCTGAATGTCATGGAGGAGTTCACCATGCAAGGGTCGGAGGGTGGAGCATTTGAGGCAGAGGGAATAACTGGTGCAAAGCTGTGAAAGCAGAAATGAGCTTGTCTTTGTAGATCTGAAAGGCCAGTAGAGCGGAGGCTAGGGAGCAAGGTCAGAGGTAAAGTCAGAGAGCTGGGTAAGGCTCATGGTCTTGTGGGTCAGAGTCTGGATTCTATCCTAAGAAACAGAAGGGAAATCTTTTCGTTTTATGCAGGGGAATTGTGGGATGCAATGTTTACTTTCAGGAGATAGCCAGGGCTCCAGTATAGAGGCTAGATAGTCAAGAAGAGTAGGGGTGGGCCTCGGGACCATCAGAGTAGAGGTGGGTGGGACCTTCAGGAGGTGCACAGGAGCCTGGGGTGGTAGTGCTGGGACTATAGTGGTAGAGCAGTGGATGGATTTGGAGCCTATTTTGGATGGAAGGCCAACTATACTTGTTGTATTAACCCATTACTTCCATCATCCTATGTATAGGGCATGTATAAAAACCTACAGAGTTTTATAGGACACCCATGAAATTGATCAATTTAAGTTTTCTTTTTTTTAAAGGTATCCTGTATATAGAACGATAGGACATAATGTTTTAACATGAAGTAAGAAAGGGAGGAACTGAGGTTTTGGGCTTCAGCAATTGAATACATAGTGGTAACGTGTATTGGAACGAGGAAGTCTAGGGAGGAACAGATTGGGCAGTTGGGAATCGAGTTGTTTGGCCATGTTGAGTTAAAAAATACCCATTAGTCATTAAAATGGAGATGTCATGGCAGTTGATGATGAGTTTTAGTTCAGTAAAAGAATAGGAATTTGGGGGCCACTTGTGTGTGGACGAGTTTTAAGTCTGCAAGGCTGAGGGAGCTCACCTGGGGAGGTGAGAGCAGGGCCAGCAGAGAGTTCAGGATTGATGGTATTTAGTGGGTCAGTGTCTGCCATTAAGAAGAAGAACAAGGAACAACGGGGTTGATCCTGAGGAGGACTGTGGTTGATGTGGTAGGAGGAAAAAAGTAGAGGATCACTTCAGAGAAGTGCTCCTAGGAGAATGGGGTGAAGGATGACGGAGGATTTTAATGGTGTGGAGGTCCTGGAGGTGTGGTGCAGATGTGTTGGCTCTGAGCTGGGACGCCCTCCACAGCACCCTGGGAGGGTTCTTCTCCAGTTCAGGTGTCTGCTGCTTTCTACAGCCTGTCCACCTCTGGGCCACGAGGTGGCGCTAATGAGACAAAGTACAGGGACGTTGCCAGTTTATGCTTTGGGTTTTCATTGCCTTTCAAAAACTGCATTGAAGATTTTTTCTGGAAGGTTGAGTTGTTAAGCAAAAAGTCCTCCTTTCCGAACAAAAGTGAATAGAGAAATCGAGGGGCTCATTTCTTACAACTTCAGGTGAAAACACGAAGCAGGATGTGAAATGTGCTTGATGATCTTGAAGGATTTTTTAAAAAAAGAAAAATATCAAAATTAAACTCATATTCTCAGTGATGATGGACTGAGTACACATTTAAACTACTACTTTATGAAACCCTACCAAAATGGCACTGGAAGTGAGAGAGAGAGAGTGTGTGTATATAATTTTTTTTTTTGGATGTATGGTGCTGGGAATCAAACCCAGGGTCTTGTGCATGTGAGGCAAGCACTCTACCAACTGAGCTGTATCCCCAGCCTGACAATGGAAGTATTAAAAAAAAAAAAAAAAAAAGCAGCAGCAGCAGCAGCTGGGTGTGTAGTCCCAGCAACTCAGGAGGCTGAGGCAGGAGAATGACAAGTTTGAGGCCATCCTCAGCAACTTTAGTGAGACCCTGTCTCAAAATTTAAAAAATAAATAAATAAATAAAAAGGGCTGGGGATGTGGCTCAGTGGTAAAGCACACTCCTGGGTTAAATCTCCATTACCAGGAAAGAAGAAGCAACTGCCCCCAAAGAGCAATAGGCAATACAATATGGGAACCAGAAAGCCAACTGAGAGAAGTTATTTAGATGACTCAATACCCCCCTCCCCGCCCCAAATTCAAGGACTAGAAGTACACACCCCTCTGGGACAGGGAGTTGGGGCTGAAGAGGAGTTGAGAGTCTGAGAATCAGTTAGTGCTTCAGATTGTCTCCTCCCTCCTCACACAGGGAACACTGTCCCTTCTCCATGCGGACTAAACGGGCACATTCACTGTCAGAGGTAAAATTAGAGGGGCTCTGAACAGAGGGACTTCAGGTACAGTTGAAGGCATTCAGGGAAAGGTTACTGGAAGTTGAGGTGTCATCACTTTCCCCTGCGAGGCTCCCAGCTTTTTGTCTTAACAGGGAAGGATGACAAGAGAGTTTCCTAGAGCCAGGCACTGTGGAACTACCTGTAATTCCAGCTCCTCCAGAGGCTGAGGCAGGAGGATTGCAGGTTTGAGACCAGTCTGGGAAATTTAGCAAAACTCTGTCTCAAAATAAAAAAAAGGTCTGGGGATAGAGTGCTCCTGGGTTTCAACCCCCTGTATGAGGGGTAGAGGGGGCATTTCTAGAAAATCTGAACAAGCCAAGAGAAGAGACTAAGAATACTGATATTGGTGAGGGGTGGGTGAGGGAGGGTCCCCCATGAAAGGACCAATAGACTCCCTTCTAGAGAATTGTCAGCAAGCCCTCTATGTGCAAAAAGCAAGGGTTGCCAGATGTTTAAGGGAAGATTCTAGCATGAATATCAGAAGTAAAGACAAACAAGATAAAGATTGAGAGGGGAAAGTTCCTCCCCCACCACCCTTTTTTATGTTTATTTTTGTAGTTGTAGATGGACAGAATGCCTTTATTTCATTTGTTTATTTTTATGTGGTGCTGAGGATTGCTAAGGCAAGCACTCTGCCGCTGAGCTACAGCCCCAGCCCAAGTTTCTTCTCCTTTGATGAAAAAAAAACAAAAAAATCATTGGTATTCCCAGAAAGAGAAGTCACCACCATACAATAAGAATTTTTTAAAGTTCAGAGAACAATGAATTTTTGGAAGTTAAAACCATGATAGAAATGAAAAAAAGAGAAATCAATAGAATTAGAAGAAAAAGTTAAAACTATGTATAACAAGAAACAGAAAGATGGTAGCTAGAAAAAAACATGAATATGAGGGGACCTTACCATAAGCCTAGCATCTTAATAACAGAAGCACAGGAGGAGGAAACAGAGGATGGGAAACATCAAAGGAGGTTGGAAATGAAGTAAAAAAGTATTGCCAATTATGTCTGAGAGAGGAGATTATGGATGGTGCGCACCATTTACATTTTTCTTTATTTTCCAAATTAGCAAATCTTCAATTAGGGGCCCGTGTGGTTTCTGTATTATAACATTGCCCAAGGGCAGTGAGCTCACAGGTGGTCTCTCTTTCATGCAGTGAGTGTCTAGAAGGAGCCTGTCTCAGGAGCAGCCTGAACTCATTCATTTATTCAGAAATTGCGTGTCCGCCCGGACCAGTCATGCGTTCTCCTGACTGCAGGAGGACACTCTCTGAGAGGGCTGCCCTGAGACAGATGTTGTAGCTTTATCTCAGGTGAGCCTCTTTCTTTGAACACCCAGCATCCTGTAGGCACTGCTCCTGGGTCTTTGGCATACCAGGGCTGTTGGGTTCGGCTAAGCTGTTCTTGTTGCTTCATGTACTCTCCATCCCTGCATCCAGCTGTCCCTCTTCCACAAAGATTGGAAGCTTAAACAAAACCTCAGGGATGGAGGAGGCTTCTCGGCAGCTGCCACCTATTGTTCTGGGCATCCGAGGACTGCTCTTTCCCCTCCCACGGTTTCTGGGCCCACAGCTTTGCCAGGGGCAGACACAGCATGAGTTCTGGGGAAGGAATATTAAGTTTTCCTGTAGATACTGACCATTGTGGTAGTGTTTCCTCTGTGTGGAAAAAAATCCAGTGGCATCCCTGAGAGCCAAACCACAGAAAATGTCTGTGATCTGACTGTTCCAGACGGTTGTCATTGTGGAATAAAGGCTTTTGCCATAAATTGGTCCTGAATGACGTGGTTGCAGGCCTCCTAATAGCTATTATTAGTTTTTTGTAAACATTTGGATGACAGATACTATGTTTCCAATTCTTTGACTTTTTTTTTTTTTTGTGGTAGAAAAAAGTCAGACAGGTCCAGAAATTGATAAGCCCACATGTACCCAGCCAGCTGACCAGTTGGCCACTCACAGCCATCTTATGACTCTCTTTCCACCCACTCCCAACATCCCCTGCTGCCTGGATTATTTTAAAGCAAATCCCAGACATCATATCATTTCATACAAAAGTATTCAGTATGTATCTCTAAAATACAACTGTTCCTTAAAGAAAAAGAACCACGTTGTCATCACACCTATGAAAACAAAACCCAGTTCTTACTACGGTCATGTATCCAGTTAGTGCTCGTGTTGTCTCAGCTACTGCTTTCATAGTCCCCGCCCCAAAACATAATCCAAATAAGATCCAGACATTGGCTGAGATGTTCCTTACATATTTTAAAATGTCTTTCCATCCACTTCTTTTTTCAACTCACTTGTTAAAGAAACTGAGTCATTTGTCCTGTCTTAGTTTGAAAGGAACACTGAAAATCATGATGAAAGGCTCTGCATTTAAAAACAGGCATGGTCACGCATGCCTGTGATCCCAGCGCTCACGAGGCCTAGGCAGGAGAATCACGAGTTCAAAGCTAGCCTCAGTAATTTAGCAAGGCCCTAAGCAACTTAGAGGACCCTATCTGTAAATAAAAACAAAAAGAGGCTGGGGATATGGCTCAGTGGTTAAGCACCTCTGGGTTCAATCCCTGGTGCCAGCCCCCCTACCCCTCAAAACAAAACAAAAACAATGTAGTGACCAAGAGAAGTTTATCCCATATTTCTAAAGTTGCTGTCTCCGTGTGAGACCCTTCACACCCTCCTTTCTTGTTTGACTTTTCCCTCTGGAGCCACCTAGAGCTCCCTCATGCCCTGTCTGTTTACTGGTTTGTTCCCTCTAGCCTGAAGGTCTGTGCATAAAAGGGTTTTGTGTGGTGTTCTTTGCTGAAACCCCGCCCTGGGATAGGCAAGGGAAGAGGCTTTAAGTCAGAACTGGATGACATGGCTTAAGGAGGAAAGTGTCCCCGCACTTCACCTTTTTGATTTGTCATGTCTGTTGGAACCAGATCCCTATGAAGTTCTGTGAAAGGCCCAGCTGTCCCTATCTTGTGCTGGCTCCTTGGTGATGGAGGGGCCTCTGTGTGGAGATGACGTGGTCTGTTTCAGGCTTGGGTGCCATCTGATCGTCACAGGCTGGTTTGGCTGGTTTTACCTGCAGAGGCTGCATGTTTGGGGTGGGAGCCCATCCATCCTCTCGGCCTCTGGCCAACAGTGGCCAGAGATCTCTCCACAAGGACAGTCATCTCCAATGGCTTGTTTCTATTCCAGATGGGTCCCCTGGCTTTCTGTGTTGTGCTCAGGTTGTGGAACCCTAAGCTGGAATGTAGCAGGAAGAGGCTGGACAGGTCACTGCTGTGCTGTCAGCCAACAGTGGAGCCTCAAGCAGGCCCTGCCATTGTCGCTGTACCAAGCCTCCTTGTCTGGAAAGCAGGGATAATGGCCCACAAGAACCCTGCAGAGGCGAAAGGTGACACAGGGATGTTAGCAAGATCCTCCTGCCAGCTGCACAAGAGGGCAGCATTCTGGCTGCTCCAGGGGAGGCCAGGGCAGCGGAGGCTGAGGGGAATGGCCAGGCTGACTGGGGGAAGGGGATGTGGCTGCATCTTAGGGCTCCCTTGTCTTCTTTGCGGGGTGGCAAGAGGAGACTCATTTAGACTGTTTTAGTTCTGTGGGGTGGGTGTATCTCCCCACCCCTCTCCCAGGGGCCCTGGCAACCTCATGGGGTCACATGGAGTAGAAAGCCCCACACTGGGCTGGCCGCATTCCAAGGCATTGTCTTTGAGGTTCTTGCCACACAGGCACAGCGAATGCCACTGCAGCAACTCATCTCCATTCTTCAAAGTGCTGGACTGGTGATGTGTGTTGGTGGTGGTGGTGGTGGTGGTGCTGCTGCTGCTGCTTCTTCTTCTTCTTTTTCTTTTTTTTTTTTTTTTTAAAGAGAGAGAATTTTTTAATATTTATTTTTTAGTTTTTGGTGGACACAACATCTTTATTTATTTTTATTTTTATTTTTATGTGGTGCTGAGGATCTAACCCAGTGTCCTGTGCATGCCAGGCCAGCGCGCTACCGCTTGAGCCACATCCCCAGCCCATGATGTGTGCTTTTTTCCAGTAAGCTCTGCAGCATCCTGGGAGGGACATGCATACGCTGGAAAGATTCCTACCGCCCCTTCCCTGGCTGTCCAGCACTCTGTGGATGGCACTGTGTCTTTATTTATCTTGGGCGAGGGTATGATTTTTACCTCCCCTGGTGCCAGACCCAGATTTGGATTATTTTCTGGCCTCCGTGAAATCCAGAAAGGATCCTTTTTTAAAAAAGATTTTTTTTTAATTTGTTCTCATTAGTTCTGATATGTGAAGGATCCTAGTTTTTTTTTTTTTTTGGTGCTGCTTTATTTTCTTTAGTTTTACTTTATAGATTTATGTCTTCCAATATGCTAACCACTAGCCATATATAACTACTTATTAATTCTAAAGTCAAATTAGTAAAACTAAATAAAAATTTAAACCCTGCTTCTTAATCACATGAGCCACATGTCAACTGCTTGATAAGCACCTGGAGCTTAGTGACCAGTGTATTAGCGCATTTTATGGACCATTTCCATCATAGTAGAAGGTCCCCTGGAACAGCACTGTAAATGCAGTTCAAAGGTCACTAAGAGTGAGGAGCAGCTATCAGAGCACTTAGGAGAAAGGTGAGGATTAAACAGCTGCAGTTTTAGCTCATGCTCTTCTCATGGGAAGACATTCCTCAGAGGAAATTCTTCCTCAGGGAAGACCTGGGGTTCCCAGTGTTGGTGCATCCCGTCAGAAGGTTGGCCCTGGAGCGCTCTCAGCTCTTCAGTCACTCATCACCTTTGAGAGCACCGTCAGGGACACAAAGTGCCCACCTTGTAGCTCAGGCACACCTCCTTCCTGATTCCATGCCCTGTGGGAATGTCCCTACCAGGAAACTTCATGTTCAGAAACTTTTATAGCAACTTTTGTCTTCTGAGTTAGTGGGAAAGAAGAGTTCTTTTCATTCTTTATTTGCCATTGTGATTCTACCAGAAGAAGAAGATAAGAAACTCTTTAATAAAACAGATGTTTTTCTAGAATATCTACTGCAAGCCTTTCTGTTTTGGTCGGTGGGGTCTTAGAGGCAGAGCTCAGACCGGGTGAGGCGACGGCAGTGAGCCCAGGACACATTAAGGACATCCTCTCTAGGTGCTGACCTTCTATTGGCATGGGTCTTAGGAGTGAGTGTCTAGTGCAAATTAGGAACCTTGAGCACTTGGCTCCCCGACCTTAGTGTCATCCAGGGATGGCTTAGTTTTGGCCCAGTGACCACCCACTCTGGCAGGCTGGCCGTATGGCTCTAGGAATTCTGGACCTGCACCCATGCAGCTCTTGTACCAAATACAGCCTTGTACTATGTCTGCATAGTACAGATAGACATAGTACTATGTCTCTCTCAGACTGAACCCCTTAAGTAGCATCTCTTTGTCTACCTGGCCCAGAATCAATGACAAGTAAGCAGCTCATGGATCAATGAACCGGTCAGTCCACCAGGCATCAACTCAATGAATTAGTCAAGAACTCTCCTAGATGTACTGCATGACATGACGACTATAGTTCACTGTAATATATTCTCGAAAATTGCTATGAGAATAGATTTTAAATGTTTTCACCACAGAAAAATTAAGTGTGCAAGGTAACGCATAGTTAAGTAGCTCAATTTAGTCATTGTATAATGTGTACATATTTCAAAACAGCATGTGGGACACAGTAAATTTTGATTTGTCAATTAACTAAATGTTTAAAATAATAATAGTAAAGAACTTTTAGTTAAAAAAAAAAAAGTAAAGACTCTTCCAGTGAGTTCAGAGAACGTCCCACATTGTTCCCTGTGAAACTCCACCTTTCCCAGAGCCAGGTCCTCTGCACATGGCAAAGCTGGGTCCTCCTGTCTGTGCAGCAGTGGGTGGGCATGTTTCTCCCTTCCCTGGAACCATCTCACTTTTAGCATCAGGCACGGTTATCTTGCTGGAAGGCTCAGTCTCTAGGGCTGGTTCTCCTTCCTTCCCTCCTCTTCCCTGCTTCCTCCACAGTCCATGCCACATGCCACTCTGCAGCACTTGGACCCTGCAGTGTGTGATGGGGCCATCACATGGTGCTCTGATTTGGGAAGGGCTGGGGTAAAGGAGCTGTTGCCTTGGACGTCCGAGGTCCCTTTGTGGACTCTGTGTTACATGCTTTTCCTCTCTGTCTCTTCCTACAGAGCGTATTGAAGAAGAGGGACCAGGTTCAAGCAGAGTACGAAGCCAAACTGGAAGCGGTGGCTCTGAGAAAGGAAGACCGCCCCAAGGTCAGGGAAGCCCCCCCGCAAGAGATGGGCTGCTCCCGGCTGCAAGCTGTAACCTCCCTGCTGGTGCTAAGTTACGCGCCTCCCTAGATCTGTACGACCAAGGTGGTCAGTGTCAGCTGGGCTATGCTGATGTTATTATTTTCCTCCATCCTATTTCTGAGAGTTCCTAATGTGCACTAGGGGTTCAATTTTCTGCTGTTTTCTGGGATTTTTTAAGAGACTTGCATCCCATTCACTGGCCGTTTCTTACTCGGTAAAATGGCATTGCAGAGGGAGGGAAGACAGTTCAGATCAGAGCTCTCAAAGTAAGGTTCAGTGATGGGGCCACAAACTGTTACCCACCCATGATGAGGAAGTCACGGAAGGCAGGAGAAAGTGCTTAGACATGAGCATAGCAGCTGATGTGGCTGCGTGGCCAGTGGCTGCGTGACCTGTGGCACACCCCTCAGAGCACTCGAGGGGCGTGTTGTCCGACTGCAGTGGGGAGTTCGGGGGGCGCAGACTGCATGCTCCATGTGCATAGTAGGACTGCAGCTTGGCTGAATTAGGGGCAAAAGCCAACAAAAAGTGTCTCTTGACTCCTTTGGAGTTTAAGAAGCACAGGTCCAACTTGTCTCTGCTGCCCTCTGACTTGAGATAGAGGATCAGGATCCCAAATGTATCTGCTGTGTGAGTCGTTCCAATCATTGTCCTTCTCTTCCCTCCAGCCAGGGTTAAAAGCAAGAGTCATGATACCCAGTGCATAAGGACTTATAGTGTGCTAAGCTACTCTCATTTACTCTATACAACAACCATATGGTTTAGGTACCATTATTGTTCCCATTTAAGAGATGAACAAACCAAGGTCCAATATCACATAGCTAGCAACTGGTAGAGCTAGGATTGTACCCTGTGTACAACTGTGGAACTTTGCCACTGCCACTATGTTATTCTGTTCCTTTTTTGTTTGCAATCATAAAGTTTATTTGTTTTCAAAGAAGGGGTGGGATAGGGAGTGCTATTAAAAAGATAATAGTGGGGATCCAAGTTTCAGGGAAATAGTTTGACATGAGAACTTTTCCTTTTCCTTCTTTCCTCCCTTTTCCCCTCCCTTCCTCCTTTTCTCTCTCTGTGACTCCTCCTTCCTCTCTCCCTCTCTTCTACCTTCTGTTCTTCCATTCTCCCATTCTTCCTCTGCCGTGGTTCTTGCTACTGCTGCTGACACCTACCTGGAAAGGAACCAGCTTTGGGAATTCAAAACCCAAACTTCAGAAATGGCACTCCTTGTCTTTATGTAGTGCTTTTAAAAATATGAACGATGTTACATGATGATGATGGTCATCTGAGGACCAGAGGGAAGGCATTGTTCCGTCCCCATTTCATGGGTGAAGGAATGAGTCACAAAGCACAGTAGATTGCCTAGCCTCTTTTATGCCAAATGTCTCCACATCTAATACTCTGTATCCAGTAGGCATATAATGCATTCTTTTTATGTTGATATGCACATCACCCGTAGTGTGACTTTTCCACCTGAGGGTGAAGCGCCCTGCATCTTTTTTCTTTTAATATATTTTTTTAGTTGTTGGTGGACCTTTATTTTATTCATTTACTTATAATGTGGTGCTGAGAACTGAACCCAGTGCCTGACACATATGAGGCAGTGCTCTACAACTGAGCCACAACCCCAGCCCAGCTCTCTACATCTTGTAGGAAGCTGGGCGGGATTGGGGCCCTTGTCCTTGGCCCAGTGCTGCTGGCGGGACCCTCCCTCTTGCTTCTCTTGTGGTGGCCTGTTAGCCTTCTTCCATCCTGTGTGCCACAAGGGAGGGAAACGCAACCAGGTGCACAGCTACCTCTGTCTCCAGTGCCTGTCCTGTTGGCGAGTTTGAAGCTGTCCCCATGATATTCTGGAACACTGTGCCATCAGCTGGGCCCTAGTCTCAGTCCTATTGAAAAAAGAATGACATGGAATACTGCTTTTATATTAAAATTTTTCCTTCTAATCACTTAGCCCCAAAATATAAAGATAGAAGTCACTTCACAAAACAACAAATGCTTCATGGTCTCATTTGACTGTGGCATCTAAAAAAGTTGGCCTCATAGAAATAAGAGTAGAATAGTGGTTGCCAGGGGCTGGAGACATCAAAACCTTCAGTTGCAAAATGAACTCGTGCCGCGGTCGTGGTGACGACTGTCTGTAGGAGGCTGAGGTGGGGGGATCATGTGAGCCTAGGAGTTGGAGGACAGCCTGGGCAATACAGTGAGACTCCACTTCAAACAAAGCAGAACTACCACATGTTCTGGGGATGTCATGTACAGCATGGGTGATTATGGATATTACTTAATGATTATGGTAGTCACCTCATAAGGTGTACGTAAATCAAATCCTACCCTTTAATACATACACTCTATTTGTCAAATATTTTTTTAAAACTCTGGAAGCCACTTTTCCTGGCTAGGGAGGGAAGGAGAGCCAGCAAGTCATGCCACTGGCCTGGTATAGAAACTGAGGATCCTGCGTGTACAGTTGTCACTTAAATAGTTCCATCAGTGTTTGCATGTGCCCAGCCTTCTCCGAACTTGTTCCGTGTGTCCATCCCTATCCTGGACATATTCCTTTCCAAAGACAGAAGCTGAGGGTGAGGAGTAATAGGCTGACTAGTTGTGCCCTTCTTGCTGTCTGTGGGAAGCTCACACCAGCTTGGAACAGTCTCAGGCAGAGGGAACAGCTGGCTTTGGCTCCCACATACCTCCCAGTCCCCTTGGCCTCCTGTTCTTGCTGGTGTGGGTGGGAGACTCCTCTTCCCAGTGTTGATTTCTTTCCCATGTGGCTTATCTCCTTGGCCACACAAATTCTTACAAGAGGGGGAGAATTTTTTCCAGCTAGTGAAACGAACAGGTTCCACACACACCTGCCTCTCTTCCTACACCGGGTGTCTTCCCTCTGCCTGGTGGGAGGTTGAACCATGCCAGAGTTAATTTTATCATTACTTAGCAGGTGTGGCCATCATGGTGGTTTATCAATAAGTATAATCTAAAAGCACACAAAAATTGGGCCCCTGTTGGATCTGGGGTGGCAGCCACCTTGGTGGGCAGAGGACAGCTCATTCAGTAGCCTATCCAGGTCTATCATGGCACAGTAGAAAGGGATTAGAAGCCCAGGGGCTTGGGTTCAAAGCCAAGCTCTGTCCCCCAGGTTGCTCATCGCTCATTAGCCTCTGTGAGCCTCACTGGTCTCAGACATGTGATCACTGTGATTGTGTAAAGTGCCCAGTGTTGTGTTTGTCCTAGCAGCACATGAACCTCTGCTGCACATGGCTCTTGGTGTCTCCCCTGGGAATGCCGATGAACATTGTTGCCATGTATGTTTAAAAAATTATTATTTTTTTTGCTTTCTCAGATCACAGTGTTTTAGACATTATTTCCTCATTCCCGCCCCTCCCACACACCTCTCCCCCTTGACAGCAGGCAGAGAGACATCTCAGAAACAAACAGCTTCAGGTTTTGCTGTGCTTTGCTTGGTGTGGGTTTGAGCTCACAAAACCAGAGCTGCTATTGGTGAGATAAAAGCCAGGGTATCAGGAAGTGGGTGAGGGCTGATTCTGCCCCAAGGACTCTGCTAGTTTGGTTGGTAACTGACGGTGGGCACAACAGTGCTCATAGGTCTGAGGCAGGGATGCAGGGAATGAGGGGCCCTGGGCCTAAGCGTGTTAACAGAAGATCTAAGAGGATCGGTGACTTGCTTCATTTTGAAGTGAAATCTTCAAACCATTGCCCCAAAGATGAGGGAACGTTGATTTTTGTGAGGCCGTGGGATGGTATTGAAACCTGATCACTTTTCTCTAACCCAGAGGAAGGAAGTGGCTTCAAGAGTCTCTGACCTGGGTTTCGGGTTTCAAACTGGGGTGGTTGTCTTAGGACAGAGGAGTCCTAGGATGGGATTTTAGGTTGAGGTTGTGTGCCCACAGCTCCAGATGCCGAGCTGGGAGCCCCCCGGCTAAGGGAGGGGTGATGAGGCCTCCAGTGCTGTGTGGAACAGAAGAATCATAAAGTTTTGTTTTGTTTTTAGGCTTTGAGAAAGCTCAGCAAACACTGAGGTGGCTTTAGTCTCAGGCAAATGGATCTATGGATGGTGTACACTTAGTTTTCCTCATTTTAATTTTGAGATTGAGAAATTATAGGTATTTAGAAGGCGGCTGGCCATAGGCGTGTGTAAATCTTAGAATTTGACCCTCCTTAGAAGTTTGGGAGGGCATCAGAGCTATTACTAGAAACAAGAGGGGCCAGGAATTGTGTATGAAATTGAAGTAGAGGTATACAAACTTTAGTGTAGTCAGCAAGGGGAACTGGAGGGAAAGTTTATGTTTTACTTTATTTTGCCTTTGACCCTTCTCAATGCTAACATGTTCATGTATCATTAGTTCAGGAAAGAACAAAGAAGGGATTCCAGGAGAGGATGCTTTGCAAAATGTTTCCCATTACCTTCAAAAGGTCAAACACAAGGCAGGAAGGGGCTGTCTTAGGCCCTCCTCACCAGGGTCCCGGCCCCTGGGTCTTGTACTGGGTACAGTGCCTGATGAACGAAAGTGAGATGTATCAGGGGAGGTGAGGGCATGGCAATGTGAACAGTAAGCATGGCGTGTGGAGATGAGTAGGCGTGGTGTGTGGAGGTGAGATGAGTGGGTGTGGTGTGTGATGAGTGGGCGTGGCATGTGGAGATGAGTGGGTGGGCATGGAGGTGGGTGGGCAGTATGTGTGGAAGTGAGTGGTATGTGGAGGTGAACCAGTGTGTTGTGTGGCGACAAATGAAAGCAGAAAATAAAATCTCCTGAGCTTCTCAGGTTTAGAAGAAGAGAAGTAGGAACTGGGCTTACCTGGTCAACCCAGCCCTCTTAAAAGCTGTGCACCTCCCATCTACATGGGAGGCTGAGACGTGTATATTATTTGAGCTGGTGAGTTTGAAGCCAACCCTGGGTAACATAGTGAGACCCTGTCTGAAAAAAGAAAAAGAAGAGAAAAGAAAAAAGAGAAAAATGCTGTGCACCTTTATAAGCCCTGAAAAGCACCAGGAGGGCGAACATTCTGCGATGGGGCAGATGTGGCAGACAGCAAGAACTCTAGTTTTAAATTGCAGCGGGGACACTTCTTACTATGCAGCGCCTGCAAACTGGAGAACTAAGCAACGCTAGCTACCTGTCATCTCCAGACGTGTCTGGCAAGTGGGGAAAGAGACACCTGGCAGTTGCCAGTTCTCTCCAAAGCAGCTATCATCTCCTCCTGTGTTAGAAAGCCAGACAGGCTCAGCCCCAGGAGGGCAGAACTCAGTCATCTTTCTTTGTGCTCTTTAATTCCGGCCTTCTGTCTGAGGGTTTCCACTTTACAGAGGAGGCTCCAGGGCTTGGGGAATCCTGTAGCTTGTGTGCCAGAGCTAACAAATGGTGGGGCTGGCATCCTCTCCTCACCAGGGTCCCGGCCCCAGAAGTATTTGCATGTGGAAGGGAGGGCTCTGGCTTTGTAAGTCAGTGGAGATGAACCCTGGAGGGACTGGGGAGAGACCGTGGACCTTCTCTTGGGTCTTGGGTCTCTGTGTCCCCAGTGTCTCCCAGTCTTGGTACAGGTGAGTTCACGGCTCTCAGTTCTTACTGTATGTGCTGTGACTCATCTTAGCACTTGCCTTGCTCTCTGGTCTCACCTGTTTGTTTTTTGTTTGTTTTTTACCCTGTCTATGTTTTCTCAACTTTTTTTTCACAGCTCACATAGAAACTGAAAATATTTGTATGTTACACTGGGATAAACAGACAAGGTCGCTGGGAGCTGGAGGTGGCTAGCCTGTTCACTCTGGCTTCCCTGAGGGCTGTGGGGATCGATGTGGCTATTCTTTGTACGGTGCCAATCAGGGATCTTGGCCCCATCTGCTAGCTCAGAGCCTATGGCCTAGGAGACAGCCATCCTGAGTCAGCAGAGCTGTCCTTGATCCTGGCACTTGTCCCACGGAAGCCATGAGCACACCTCTCCCCCAGGTCTTGGGATTTTGTCCGCCCTGTTTAGTCTTGGGGCATTTTATTAACCTATGGTCGTCATGGGAGCAGACCATTTGACATGTCCAGCTTAGCTTCAAGGAAAAAAAGAGATTTATACCCTTGGGCCCCACATGTGAGATGAGCTCAGGAATACCTTTATAAATGACTGTTGAGTCAACATAGGTCCCCATCCTGCTCCCCAAACGCACAAATACACAATCTCATCCCACCGGAGTCTCTCCCAGCCCTCCCAGCCATTACATATTCTGTAAAGTAGATTCTGGTGACAGAGAGAGGGGAACCTATGTGAAAAATGCCATTTTGTCCTCGATTCAGAAGTTTTGGGTCTTTGAGGTCTTACGCGGTGATGTCTCTTTTCTTCTGGGGTCTGTAGTAGGCACCGCCCTACCACAGGCATTGAACATTGCCATATCCACATCTTTCAGCTATGAGGAGCCTGACTTAACCGTCCCTCGGTCACAGAAATGAAAACATTGAGATAAGGAGGAACGCTGGATGTGACTAGTCAGTAAAGTATTGTCACTCACATGCCGTCCAGTAAGAAGAGCAAGAAGAACACAGGCCTGAGTGTCAGCTGCAGCGTTCCTCTTCTTCATAAATCTGGGGAACTTCACAAGCTGGTCCCTTCAGACAGATCGCTCGGTTCCCTTTACTTTCTTCTTTTTACCCACTTCCCTCTCCTTCCATCCCTGGGCTTCTTTGGCCTGTTCTTTTTGATTCACCTCCTGCTACTTCTGTGCCCGCCTTTCTTAGGGATCTTTGCTGAGTCCTTTATTAATTCTGTAATTACAGGCTTCTTCATGGATCTCCCCTTAGGCCCTGCCTTCCCCATCCACCTTTTATTCCCTCTCATATATATTTTTTAAATGTTCTTATATAAATAACACGAAATTTGTCGTCTTGACCAGTTTTAAGTGCACGGTCAGTAGCATTACATACACTCACCTTGTTGTACAGCCATCTTTCAAACTCTTCACCTTGCAGAACTCCACCAAGCGACCTGCGCATTGGTTTCATTAATGAGGTTCTTGGCATAAAAGTTAGCTAGCAGAGATCGAAATAAAACACACAGACTCAGTTACCTTTTTCTATGACCAGGTCCGAGACGGCTCCCCTCTCTGGCTCCAACCTCGAACCACCTGTAGGGTGGCAAGGATTACTCAGGGCTAGCAGGAGAGAGAGAGAGCGAGCACTCAGGGAGTAGCCTTTTATTGGGGAACAAGAAATTCAGGGGAGAATTCCATCCAATGAAGGTTGAGGGGGGGCCGCACTCCAAGGTCAGGGTCAGTGATTGGGCCCCCAGGGTCAGTGGTCAGTCACACCCCCACACGGACAGGTTCTCTCATCAGGAGAGGGCCGGGAAAATTCCGACACAGCCAGAAGCCTCAGACCCAAACCGGGAGTCACCCAGTCACGCGTGAGGATGGCTCTCCACACAGAACTGAAACTCTGCATCCACTAGGCAACTCCCCCTCCCTCAGCCCCCTGGCAACCGCTGTTCTACTTTCTCTTTCTATTCTAAGTACTTTAACTAAGTACCTCATGTAAATGGAATCATGCAGTATTTGCCCTTCTGTCGACTGTTTATTTCCCTTAGCACGTTGAACTCCAGGTTCGTCTATGTCATAGCGTGGGTCAGAATTTCTTTCCTTTCTAAGGTTCAGCAATACCCCATTGTATGTCCATACTGTGTTTTGTTATCTGTTGATGCATCGGTGGGCACTTGGGTGGCTTCTCCTTTGACAATTTTGAATAATGCTGCTGTGGACATGAGTATCCAGCTATCTCTTTGAGACCCGGGTTTTGGTTATTTTGAGTACATACCCAGAAGTAGATTCCAGCAGGATTATGTAGAAATTCCATTTTCAATTGTTGGAGGAACCGCCATACTGTTTTCCATTGTGGCTGCACCATTTTATCTTCCTGCTAACAGGGCACAAGGGTTCCAAGTCCCCATATTATTGTTTTTCTGTATTTTGATAGGTGCTTCCCTGTGGATGTGAGGTGGTATCTCATTGTAATTTGGAAATGCATCTACCTCACTCATGATCGGTGATTGGAAGTCTTTTTTCATGTGCTTGTGGCCATTTGGCTGTCTTCTGTGGAAAAATGTCTATTCAAGTTTTTTAATCCATTTCTTAATTGAGTTCTTTGGTGGTTTGTCTTTTAGCTGTCTCAGCCCACTTTGTGGAGGGAAGTCTCACTCTTCCCATGGGTACAACTCCTTCCTTGCTGTGGACCGTGGACCTGTCCTACATCCTAAGTCCCTTCGTGACATTATTGTTGGTCCAGTCATCTAAACTAGAAACTTAAAGCTCCTTTCTGATTCCCTGTATCTTATTTCTCAGGGTCAGTTGGTTGCCAGATCTGTCAGTTGTCTCCACCAGTTTGGTTTAATCCATCCTCTCCCTTCTGGTGTTACGGCTACCGCCTGGTTCCAGGTGTCCAGTGTAACCTCATGCCAATATATGGTGAGGTGCTGACTCATCTTTCAGGTCTGGTGAAATCTCAGGGTGGGGTAGCATGGGCAAAGGGTGGCATCAAGTTTGACAGAACATATTTAGTAATATAACATATTTGTAAAATGGGAAAAAAAATCCTTTTTTTGGAATACATGGAGTAATAAAATATTCTTGAGTGGGCTGTGTAAAGTTAGATTCCTTTGTGGATAGCAATTTATAATATTATACTGATATGTGCCGCAGTCTGGCTGGGCACAATTCAGGAGCCACTTGTCAAAAGAAACGAACTTTATTTTTAGAACCACACACGCCAAACCACACAGCTCCTCAGGAAAAACCTTCAGAGCCCAACTGCCACCACTGGCTTCCCACAAGCCTCTCAACCTCCCCCACTCCTCCTGCTCTTGAGGCTGATTGGCTGGGTCGCATGGGCAGAGCCAAAAAAAGTCCCCCAATGAGCAGCTCCGTGGTCTGAAAGGGAGGGGAAACAGCCCAATGAGCATCACCGCAGAGGAGCCAATCATTTGGCAGCTAGAAGTTTGCTGGGGCCCCTGTGAGCCAATCATCAGCTGGCAGCTGGAAGTTTGCTGGGGCCTCTTTGGCTGTGGCTCTCAACAGATATGAACTAATATTTGTTGAGAGCTTAGTATATGCCAGGCAGCAGGTGCTTTACAAGTACTATGTCACTGAACCTCACAACAGTCTTATAAGGTGGATAGATGTTTATCCAGAAAAAGAAGCTGAGGTACAGAGAGGCCCAAGTCGCACATCTGGTAAGTGATAGGAGTATTATTCAAACTCTGGAAGTTTCAGACTAGTGAGAGGAAGTGGGAGGCCTTTTCTCTTCTCCAGAAGGGGTCATGAGCTAAATGGGCCTCAGAAAAACTGGCCTTCAGGGAAAGTTCCAGGATCCAAATCCTCTAACCCCCATCCCCCGTCTCACCAACTGGAGAGAGTTCTCCTGAATATGCCTTTGTGGACCCCAGGCCTGTGAGCTGTTCCTCCTGGGGGTCTAGGTACCTCCTTGCCTCTCACTTGCATGTACTTCTCCCTCTTCACTGTCATGTCCCACTTTCTCATCTTCAAAGTCATCTCAGTGCCACCTCCTCGAGGAGGCCTGACCCTTCACCCAGTTTGGACTCCTCGCTGTTCCTCCTCCTCCCTGTGAAGTGAAAGTGCACGTAACTTCTCACCTCTGCATCTAGGCTTGTTCCTTTTTCTTCTCAAAATAACTGCAGGCAACTTGAGACAGAAGCTGCCTGTGAGACCTTAGCACCTTCGTGTTGCTCAGTGCCAATGTGGAGTGTGTTGTCGTAATGACAAGCAGATATTTTCTGCATGGAGGCTCATGAAGGCTACTTTGAAGAAGTCTGCTTTTTCTTTTAGAAGTTTCTTTCTCGTAAGTTGCCAGGAAGTCTTGATGTGTCTTTTTCTCCAACTCACCCTTGTCTCACTCAAGTTTAGTTCTCACCAAGCACTTTGGAACCCCTTCCCGTGGCAGGTAGCCAAGCACTGAGAAGGAGTCCGTGCCCTCGGGCCTGGCCTTGCTGTGTAGGCCTCATTCTGACCAGCTCTTTGCCCATAGGCTTGGTGCTACACTTCCTTATTGGCCGAGATTGGCTCTTGGGCACAGCTTGGAGACATTCAGGTGCCTTGTCCTCAGCACACAAAACCTACAGAGTCTCATTGACCCAGCTTTGGGCACGTCGACTCACTGGCCACCAACAGGGCCTAGTGGAACACTTGAGTGAGAAGCAGTCCTTGTGCTTTGGGAACTGCTGTGACCAAAAGGCCCTTGCTGTAGATGAAACTCACCAAAACAAAGTGAAAGTGAAAGTCCTCGTAACTTCTCACCTCAGCATCTAGGCTCCTGTGTCAAGTGCCATGGTCCCCCCCCCCCCCCCCCCCGCCTTTTTTTTTTTTAAAATACTTCACATTCTTAAAATACCTTTATTTTACTTATGTATTTATTTACTTTTTTGTGTAGTGCTGAGGATTGAACCCAATGCCTCACAAGTGCTAGGCCAGTGCTGTACCACTGAGCCACAACCCCAGCCCCCCTTCCCCCACAGTTCCTTTTTTTCTTTTTAACTTTATTTATTTATTTATTTTTATGTGGTGCTGAGGATGGAACCCAGTTCCTCACACATAGGAAGCAAGCGCTCAACCACTGAGCCACAACCCCAGCAACAGTTCTCTTTTTTGAGAAAGTGTTCTGGACCTCATTAAGAAAATCTTGAAACTGCCTGCTCTGTTTTCTCTTGATACACAAAAATTGTTTCCCTCCTATTTTCTTAGGCCTAACCTCACTGTCACTTCATTTGTGATTATCTGCTATCTAGAGGAACATGAGCAAGTCTCCAGTGTGTGTGTAACGGAGGAGTTCGGCTGAGGAAGCTGGTGGGTGGTCTTATTATTGCAGTTGATTCTCTGATTGATTAGGAAAGGCAACATGAAACATCGTAAGAAACGGACTAATTCACGGGATCTGGGGAAACCTATTTCTCTTCTAGTTCCAATGTGGGGCACAGGAGAAAAGCAGGGCAAAACCCAGTACCTGCTATGTATGTGCAAAGTCTGCACACATTTGTTCAGTTTGGATGGGTAAATCTTGAAAGGAACCAAACATATCTGACTCTGAGTTGCTGTGTTTCTTCTCCCTGCATGTCAGTGGTGGTTTCCCGAGTCTCTGTTGATTGGAAGATTTAGGTTAGGAGAGCCCTTTCCAGAGACCCTCTTCAGACCCAGAAGCCCAGATCCATGTCTCCAAGGGAGGGAGCCTGTTGGTGACATTTTAATGTAGCACTTTGGCCTCCCACAAGTCTGTGAGCAGAGGACCCCCAGGCAGGAGTAGCCTGTCACACAAAGCCCCCGTGTGTGCCTCCCGCTTCCAGGTGCCTGCAGACGTGGAGAAATGTCAGGATCGGATGGAGTGCTTCAATGCCGACCTGAAGGCCGACATGGAGAGGTGGCAGAACAACAAGAGGCAGGACTTCCGGCAGCTGCTCATGGGGTTGGCTGACAAGAACATCCAGTATTATGAGAAGGTAAAGGTGGGCCCGCCAGAAACCAGAGGCAGGGACCCTGCTCCTCCCATGTCCCTCCTTTCTTCTCTCCATCTGACCTGTGTTTGCTTGCTCAGCTGTGGGCCCAGTTGGGAAGCAGAGCCCCGGCACTCACTTGGGCTCCCCTCGCAGCACGCACTGTGGAAGCGGCAGCTTCATCTTCTGTGCTGGCTGGTCCTAGACCCTGGCTGCCTCCGAGTCAGTCAGACCTTCGGTGCACGGCTGCTGCCAGACGGTGGAGGCCCAGGATTACTTCACACTGCCCTGTGGTTCCACATACAGGGCTCTTCGTTGTCATTGTGCCACAGACCCCTTTGGTCATCTGATGAAGCTGATACGCCCATTATCAAAATACTATCTGTTTTTAAAAATAGACTTAAAAATACTGCTTCTAAATACCTAAGGAAATTTACAAAGGGAAACAGTTCTATTAAGAACAGTTTTATTCATGGATCCCCTTGCTCAGGTTAAGTCCCAAACCCCCACAAATGGTGGTTCCTGTCAAACTACAGCCCTTCTTCTCAGTCACAGTTCACCCCTAGTGTATCCACCTCTAGATCATTTCTGCTAAAGAATCCTAATGTTCCTTAAAAGCCTAAAATTAGAGAGACTAGCACGATCATAGTTCAACAAGTAACCTGTGGGCACGACATCAAACTTGGAAACACAGCAGCCTCCCAGCTGTGGACAGGGACTGACTTGGCTCTTCCACCACAATCCTAGAAACAAACTCAACCTAAGTGACAAGAATTCATCTTTTTTGAGGCTTTGATGGTTTGGCTGCTGCCCGGAGGCTGTGTGTCTGCATTGTCTCCAGGTCTCTTGGGTGAAGGCTAAGGAAACAGGCATGGAGTGGCTCTCCCTGGTCAGCTCTTAGGAAGGGCTGATTGACAGAGGGAGGAGAAGCATACTTCCTTCCTCTTGGCCTTTCTCATGGAGCCTCTGCTGCGGTCCTGGGCTGGCGCTAGATCAGAAGTGTTGCTTGTGTCATCTCATTAAATTCAAGCCTCACTGTCACTGCTGGGAGCTTTAGGACTCTCAGTTGAAAGCTCAAGAAACCAAGGCCCAGCAAGGTTTAAAAAGCTCTGTCCGAGCTGACACAGCCTGTGAGCAAATGCACTAGGTTTGTAGAACTGTTGGATCCAGAAGTCTAGGTGGTTCCATCACTGTCCGCCTTGGGGATGGTTCCCTCAAGAACAGCACAGAGGTGCCCAGAGGTGGAAAGTTCACCCCGTGTGAAGTTGAAGCCTCATTCCTCTGCTTACCGTGCTGTTGGAAAGGTGCCTTTTTGTGCCTCTCTCTTTTTTTTTTTTAATCTGTGGAATGGGAGTGATCCTTCTCCATGGAATGATTGTGAAGATACTTGAAACAAAGCACCTGAGCATGCCCAGCACATGGTAGGCATTTAGTAAACATTACTTCCTTAGTAAATGTTACTGTTCAATGGCTGTCCCACTACTCTAACTAGATCCTTTTGTCTCCTTCACTCTTCTGAAGCTGAATTCCAGCAACCCCACAGCCCTAGGGCGCAAAAACTCGGGTCTCATGTCGGGGTCTTCCCATTACACCACTACTAACAGGGTCGCTATCTTGAGGTGTGGTTTGGGGTCTTCACATATATTTGACCAGTGCTTTTTATGTATTTCCTATGTGAAAGATACCGTATCTACAAAATTAATAAGTAAATAGCCAGACCCTTATCCTTAAGGCATTCTCAGTCTGTTGGAGGATTAAGTATTAGTGAAAGAATCCCACTACTAAGAGTGAGCTGTGTGTGCCAAAGGAAGAGAACAGGAAACCGAGAGGAAATACTAGGGGTCATAATTCAGATGAGGGAAGGAGGGGGGCAGATGGAATGGGCAGGTGAGGTCAATCTGGAAGTAACATTTGTCCTGAGCCTCAGAGACAGAGACCTGGAGCATGGGTATTCCAGACAGAGGGAGCGACATATGCAAGGTTCCTGGGGTAGGAAAGAGCGTGGCACACTCGGAGACTGGAAAGAAGAAAGTTGCTCTGGCCTCAGTTCCTCACAGCTGATGTAGAAAGACTCTTTCAGATTTGAGGTGGTGGACTTGGAAGAGTAGAACCCAGATTGCCACAGACCACGCTCAGAGTCCCTGGTGGGGAGCAAGCTCCTTGAGGCTCTCCACTTTCCTTGGGCCAGGCTTCTAAGTCTGGCTTCTCTAACCTCAGAGTCACCAAGGAAGGCGTCCAGGACCAGTTTCACCACTCCTATTTCCAGCTTGACCTGTTGTGTCTCCTCCTCCTCCCATCTCCCCAGAGCTCCTCCCCAGATGACCTGGCACAGAGGTTACCCTGGGCTGCTTCTAAGAAAGGCCCAGAGCTGTGGGGCCGTCCTTCCCTTCATGCAGGAGACTGCTGAAAGGGAGAATTATTTCTGTTAAGCAGCTGCACTCAGAGGCCAGAGCCAGACTCTCCCAAGTTCTTGGCCTGTCTGAGGATCTGGGATGAAGAGATGGATGAGGGGAAAGGGCATCCGTTTACTTTCGTGTTAGAATCGTGAGTCATGAGCACTGTCGCTTAAAAGCAGTGTGTCTTGGGCCAGTGCTTTAACACAAGATTCATTTTCCTCACCTGCAAAGCAGGTGTGCATGTAAAAGATGATAATTCTACCTCACAGAGGTGTTGTGATAAGGAGTGTAAACGTGTAGTAGTGTCTGGACAGAATATAACTGCATCGTTGGGTCTCCTCCTCCCATGCCTCTTTTGGAAGATCCAAGAGTGGCCCCAACAAGCAAATCTGAGTTTGGTGGAGAAGAGTAGATTGTCCACCCACTCTGCCTCAGGTGACTGGTCCGTTCCAGTTGTAATTCTGTGCTTGTGCAAGCCCCACATACCTGGAACACTGTCACCATCCATACGGAGAGCCTAGGCCTCATCAAGGGCTTCCTGCCTGGTCTCCGTTTTGCTTTTTCAAGGGGAAGGTTTTCTTCCAGTGACTCCCATTTCCACTCACTGGGTCTGAGCTTCAGGCACCATGTTGAATGCATGTAAGCCTTGCTGGGACACTGCTGTCTTCCTTAGAGATGGGGATGACACATTCCAAACAAACACCTGTCACCTCCCCTGTTGACAGTAGTTATGGATAATACACACAGGTGTCATTAGACAAAGGTGACCCAGCAGGATTGGCAATGAAAGGGTCGATGAGAGCAGAATTAAGAAGCTGAACCTGAAATCTGAAACCCGTTGCTGATCCTCTGTGAATGTTGTCACTGATCCTCTGTGAATGTTGTCGTTTCAGTGCCTCATGGCGTGGGAGTCAATTATTCCACTGCTGCAGGAGAAACAAGAGACCAAGTAGATTGCTCCTTGGAACAGAGACTCTTCTACCTACACAGGACATGACACCCTGTACTGGAATGTCCCTGCAGTGCTGGAGAGGTGGCATTGGGGAAACAACGCAGAAGCACCTCTTGTTTGTGTATTTCTCTCGCCCCCTTCAACCCACAGTTGTTTTTGATTTGTATTTATTCATTGGTGGAGTCCGTATGGCTGTCATCATCTCTCAGCAAAAGAAGCATACCTCCATGTCACTACGAAGACTTGAAACCAAGCTTCACGGCAGCCCACGCCTGAGGCTGTGACTCTCAGGCTGTGACAGCTTCCTCTTTTGAGATAGCCGAGTTGCTTGTTGCAGGAGGGGACACAGATCTTGCTTTTCAAGGTCATGGAGGAGGCACTAAGAAGAGGCCTCTGGCTTGCTGTGAGTCCGGCGGCTCTGCAGTTGACCTCTGTGGGTGTTGACTTGCCTCTGCCTAGAAGGAGGTGTTGGCATCTCCACAGAAAGTCCTTAATTTACGGTGGCCTGTATCTGTGAGTGTGGCCTGCTGCCTGTTTGTGATGAGTGACACGTGTTTTAAAGTCTGTGTCCACATGCAACCATGCTTGAGTGAGCAAGCCTTGTCCTTATGTAGATGCCTTGGTAGACTGGGGGATGCTGCCTGATCTTGCTTCTGATACCAGAAGGCAATAGACTAGAAACTTTCATGTAAAATGAAGAAAGGTGCATTTTTCTCTGTGAAGGCCTTCAATGTTTTTCTTTGGCCTGTAATTGTCAGCAGTCAGGATTAGACCTCTCGTTTGCAGTCAGAGTAGTTCCCCCGTTGTTGAGATCGGTGGGCATATGCGAGCCCCACCGGTGATGTCTGCTTTGTGCAGTTTGCCTTTACCTCACCAAAAATGCTGAGCTTAATGTTTCCTACCGTGTCCACTGGACGTTTGGGCAATCTTGTGGTGAGGGGGCGGCGAGTATGTTGTATTGTCATGACACAGTTGAAGTTGGTAAACTCAGTGTGAATGTTCTACATAAAGTGCTTTAACCCTTAGGATTTCCTAGTCAGGAAGCAAAGTCAGTACCAGCAGGGGCCTCAAAGGTGACAGGCGTGACATCGCGCTCTCTGCTTCTAGCTAAACTGAAGTCTCAATTTGCAGCCGAATTCCTGGGTACAGCTGGTAGTGTTTAGTCTTTGTTTCAAACTGTTACCAGGTTTACTCTTCAAATCACCACAAAACCAACAGTCAGAAAGGATCTCTCTTCAAACTCACTTTCCCCCCCCTCCTGAAAAGAAGCTACATGTGTTATATGATTGTTCTTTCACTTGTGGCTTATGCTTATAAACCTGTAAATTTAAGCCTCAGACAGACAGTAGTTCGTTGTTTTAAATGAAGCAGTCGGGACTCTGCTTCGTATGCAAGTTAACCTGCAAATGCCGGTCAATGTGCTGCATGTTGAAGTCACTTTATTCCACTCTGACATCAGAGTTGACTTGGGGTCAGCCACAGCTGGCATACTGTTGGAGCAGCAATCGAATAGCAGAGGGGTGTTTGGCTGTTCCATGTTTGACAAAGTCAAATTTGAAATGATAATTTTTACATCCATCGGTACTTGCCTGTACTGCTAAGCTCCATCTGTGCCATTCTAAAACCTTTTGATGTGAATTTTCAGTTTGGTACAAATAGAAATGATTCACGGAAGCGGAAGGGCAAGAACAGTCCCTCTACCCCCATCTCCGGTGACTCAGCATTTCATTCTACCTCTTGAACCATTGAGTTGGTGTGGGTGTGGATGTCCTGGTCCAGCCTGAGGGTGCGCTGGTAGAATTGGGGTGTGCATCTAATCGTTGACAGCCCTCTATTGATACTTGGCAGAAGACACCAGCCTGACCCAGCAGTGAATATTCATTTTTGGAACATGTGAAGCTTTGCTTCGTGGAATGTGTGCTTTAAAAATGTCGAAGGTAGCAGATGTTTGGAAAGAACCATGGAAAGAGCTACAGGGAAACCAGAATCCGAGAACCTGCTAGTTGCCAAATTCCAGAGTCATTCCTGTATAACGGTTACTTGGGAAGGAAGGCCATCCCTCAAAAAACACGCATCGGTCTCCTTGCTGGGAGACATGGGAGGGGGATCCACAATCTGTCTCTGTGGAAGGCAGAGGTCTGGCTCTGCGGGGTTCGGGCTCCTTGGGACTTTTTCTTGCGCTTTGTCTGGGCCCCATGTGGTGCTCTGTGCTTTGAGACACCAGGAAGAGCTGCAGCATTGCCACCTCCTTCCTCCAGGCATGCCGTTGGTAGCAGAGTCAGGAAAACCCTGTATGTTAGACTTGCTTGGAGAAATGGACCTTCCCAGGAAGGCATGTTTGTCCCTGACTTCAGACTGGCATCTGACAAGGTGAGGAACTTTGCCCAGAAGGAAGAGGGCGGGAAAAGGGAGCGAAGGAGGCTCTCCAGCCCTCCCAACTCCATGGCTCCCTCTTGCCCCTGAAGCTCAGCAGTCCCAAGCACTGGTCTGTTTGTCTTGATCAAGTAAAATGGAGATTCACTATGAGAAGCAGAACTGGGAGACTTCTGTGCCAAAGACTGCCTCAGAGAGGCCCCAGTACCCCATCCTCCTTGAATTCACAGAGCTGCAGTGCTGCGATCACTGACTCCTCTCATATTTATCATCCATGAGATTTTTGCTTAAGGGTGCCCTTTACCTGGGGCAGATGGACAGACATGTGTTGAGGAACAATGAAAAGTTGCCCCACACAACTGTCCAGGTCCTGAAAAGAGAAGAGTTTCCTTCACCCAGGTTAAAAGTCCCGGGATGAAGGCAGAAGAGAGAATTCCTAGAAGCCAGAGCAGATTTTAGAGATGCAAATGATGTCAAGCAGAAAGCAGTTGTGGTGTTGACAGCTGTGGACATTGCCTTTGCTTGTCAGTGTGGGGGTCCATAAGAAGATTCTGAGCCTCTGCTCAGAGCAAGGAACCACTGCTCTGAAATGAGGAGGGAACACACGACCCAGCCCGGTTTGGGTTGGGTTTCATCCTTCGATAAGGCTTTACCAATGATGGCTGGCAAACTTTTAGTGTGATCAGGGAGATGATGGGTTTGGTGTTTCACCAGACACCTCTCTCTAGTTGAAATAACAAACAGCCCTGCTCTGGGGATCGTGGTGAATGTAAGATGTCTGTTTTCATGCCAAATTTCAGCACCCCCAGAGTGTGCTCTGGAATCTTGATCGGAGGTGTTCTCTGGGTTGCCCCTTCCCAAGGGGAACAGAATGGTCGCCTTTATTGAGGGACCAACAGGAAGTTCCAACTCAGAGGTGGGCATGATGGCCCCTGGCAGTTGCAAGGGAGATTTCCCTCTTAGGAAGGGAGCCCAAGGGACACCTGGAGTGTGTGTGGCTCAGTCCTGCCATTGATAGTGTTGAAGCCAAAGGTAGCTGGCTCTGTTTTGATAAGACTGTCTCTCCCCTGGATCCGGAGCTGGTGATTGGGGAGGGAGAACACAGTCAAGAACAACCTCCAGGCTGTGTGGGCCTCAGCTGTTTGGGTCTTGGGGTGGGCTGGAACTGGCTAGTTGCCGTTGCTAGAGACCCTACAGGGTGATTCCTCCCAGAAGCTCAGCTGCCTGTGGTCAGGGCAGGGCCCATTTACTGGGACCTCACCTTCCCAGACACCTACTTTAAGGGCTTGTAGCAACTGAGTAAGTTAATTATCTGGCTGGGGTGACATCGCTCTGGCCATCCTCGTTTATGGGAGGATATTGGAATTTGGGTTTGCCTTCTCCCTTTCAAAAGCCCTCAAGATGACAGCAGATTGGACATGCCCTATCATCCCTGAGGTGTCTTTTCAAGCCAGATAACAGGTGGCATTTACTAGTACATTTGAGGAAAACGTCCTCTCCTAGGCCAGACTTACAGACAGATTGGGGTGTATTGGAATTGCGCTCCTCTTCCTTGTTTTAATAATCTAGGAATCAAATTTTTCACCACCCTACTCTGTAGGTTTTTGTTTTAAGTATCCCCAACTTGCACATATCGGAGTGTGCAGGAGCTGTCTGCATTAAAGGAAAAAAAAAGTTGGAGTGGGGCTGTGTTCTAGGGAGTGGACTGCTCTCTTAATCATTTGAGTTTGAAGTGTGTCCTGGGCATGACTGTCCAACCCTTAACTATGTGGCAGAAAAATGTTATCCAGGTAGTTTGTCCTGCTAGTCTGTGAATAAGTGCTATGAAAAACAATAACTTTTAATAAACCAATAAGATATTTGTTTCATATAAACATTCTGTGTATTTAGAACTTGAAAAATCAACAAATCCAGAATTTAAAAATAATGCCACAAGACTGTTAAAAGCCTAACTCTACTTCTGAGAATTTTTCAAGACCTAATATGCCTTATTCTTCCACTAGTGTTTTTAAGATTCTGGATAGAAAGTTTTAGATATATAGTCAGCCATTCAGCTTAAATACTAGAGATCTAACATAGTCAGTCCTCAGTCCTCTTAAAGAAAAAAGCCAGAAAGTGAGGGTCAGAATGAGGTGGCCTTTGGGGAGGAGAGAAGTAAGCGTAGCTATTGCCAAATGATGTTTTTAATAATGCAAGGAAGCCCAGGAACCACACCACCTCTTGTTGTTTTAAAGTGTGAAATATTAATTCAGTGCCTTTTGGCATACTTTTGATTATAGAGGTTACAGTATCAGCATTGACAAATCACAGATCCAGAGAACTCTATAGATTATGACAGTATTGAAGGCTTACCCTGATTCTGCAGAACAGCTTTTGAAGGTACTGTGAGGATCTCAGAGGGGCATGTTTTGGATGGAAAATCTCCACAGGTTGAAATGCCAAAAACATATTCTGTTGACTCACATAATTGAGTCCACTTCAGCAAAGCTTTTGTTATTAAACCAGAGATGAAGAGTGTTGTGTATGTGCCTCTCCCAGGAGGGCTGTTCCCCCCACCACCACCACCAAATGATTCTGGGCTCTTTCTAGGCTGGGCCAGAGCAACCAACACCTACCTGTCCACATTCCTATTGGACAGGTTTGTTCACGGTCGTAGATCAATCTGTCTTTCAGAAATGGTACTAGGAGGAGGAAAGAGAATCACGTATTCCTCTGTGTAGAAGTGGGGAGGGGGAGAAACAGATTGCAGACCAGAATGTGAATCCGTATCATAAATCCGTATCATGTCGCCTGGGCCTTCGTCGGGAACAAACCAGCATCTCTTAATGGTCAGCACTGTCCACCGGACACCCCTGAGCCTGTGCGCCTATCCCATCTCTGTGAGTTGGGATGCATTGAGAGATGACCTACCCCTGATATACTCCCACGAAATCAACTGCCAGCAAACTTTCTAACTTGTATTTTAACTGTTAAGAAGAGATTAAAATTTTACTTAGGACATTTCCAAATTATGGACTGTGTTTTTTTTTAATTTTAGAAATTATTCTTTATGTTTAAGACTTTAAGAGAAAAAGAAAACTCTTTCTGAGGTGTTGATGAAGTCCTCTGTGTAAATGTGTCGTCTTCTCTTCATGCTGCCATTAAGCCAAAACAAAAGCTGTGAATATAAAAAGTGCTCAAGAAGAGTGTGTGTAGATGAGAAAGCAGTTTATTTACAGACCAGAAGTCTTTATTTCATTAAGCTACCAAATGTTAGAAAGAATGTCACCTTTTTTTCTTGTCACTCAGAGATTATGGAATGGGGGAGGAGAGTTGTTTTTGTTGAATTTTTGATGCTGGCACGAAGTTTTTTGCCCACTTTTTTTTCATGTTATCTGTGTATTAAAAAATCTGTTTGTTGTTGTTTACTATGGAATTAGTATTTTACATTTTGAGGTAAATAAAGAATTTGTATTGCTTGATAAACTATTAGCTTGTAAATTCAAACAAAGTTTCTTTACCTCAATTAACTTAAAGTAATGGACCAATAAATCTATAAAAGATGCTTTCTTTACCTTGACTCCTGTTCTCTTTTGTACCATTGTAGGACTGGACAATATGATTGCCACCTCTTTTGTTTTCTTATTTTCTGAACAGAAAATAATTTGCCTATAAGAATCAAATATACAGAGCAACAGGAAAAATATAGCTATGTAATTGAACTATTTTTGTTTTCTAGTTCTTTATCAATCCAAACTCAGTTTACCCTCTCCTACATCTTACAAATTGGTGCTAATTTGGGGAGATGAAGAAATTACCTAGTGTAGTGACCATGGTGATTGACAGGTAGCTGACAGCCAGCCCAGGCATTACAGGAGAGATCTCTTCCTGCACCATCCCATGGCAAAGCACATTATATTCTTGGCCAGGGCTAGTCACTTCCTGACATTTTGCTTGCTAGGAAGTTTTTGAAGAGTTTGTAGGTAAAGAAGAAATGCCTGTGGCTCATCAGTGTTAGAGTGTCTTGCTCAGAGGCCAGAGTGCTTGTTTGTTGGAGTCCAGCTCCGACAGGGGGTCTCAGGAGATGAATGGATGGTGAGGAGTCGGCGAAAGGGGGTGGAGAAACAACACAGACACAAAAGTGAAGATGCTGAATCCCAATCTTGTGAAGTTAATCATATGCACTTTTCATTTTGGCAGGCTCACAGTACTTTGTGGTTACAAAACAGAAATCATTATTCAAAGAAACAAAATAATACGTAGCTACAATTAGATAAGAAGAATGTATCTTGGCTTATGCATAAGCAAGCATTTTTACTTTCAGTTCATGTTTTGCTTTGAGCTGTTTCTGCTTAGTTACCTTTTAATAAGAGTTAGAAATGTCCCAGACTATTGGCCTATACCTTGACTATTCTTTCTTGACTTACTGACTAGAACCGGCGCAGCGGTTATGGCAAGTGGTTAACTTGAAAAGAGAGGCTACTAATTTTAATCAAACAAGAGTAAGAGCACAAACCATTATGCACAGGAACAAGAACAAGTTGCCCAGTCCTAAGCACTAATCTGTCTTCTTAATATTAATTCTTCTTCTCTAGATTTTAATTTAATTTCTCAAAAACTTCCTTGACTGTTTTTCCTACAGGGGGTTTCTCATTAAACATTTACAATTTACATTCCACAGCTGAATATTGCATTTAGAGCAAAGAGATTTATTCTTTAGAAGTAGTTGCATTAATTGGGAAAGTCATGTTTTTTCCTTCATACTTAATGGTCATATGAGAAGTTGCAATCATACTTATTAAAGGAATACAAAACCAAACCAGCCCATTCCCAGAAACCTACTGCGCTCCTCCAGAGGATGGACGCCTTGCGTCATCCCCCTCAGTAGGGCCTTACCATTGCCTGGGTCAGGGGAGGGGCCAGCACTTGTTTATGTAACAGTGTCTATGTAACAGTGGCGGTGCTTTGGAAATGGACCTGATAATGGTGCTAAATTGCCTTTCTGAGAGTAGACATCATTAATCAAAGACAGCAGTCGTACAAAGTGAGGCAGCAATGGGGCTGGGGATTTTGCTCAAGCGGTAGCGCGCTCGCCTGGAATGCATGCAGCCCAGGTTCGATCCTCAGCACCACATATGAACAAAGATGTTATGTCCGCCGAAAACTAAAAAATAAATATTAAAATTCTCTCTCACTCAAAGTGAGGCAGCAAGATGGGATAAGAGGGAGATTTGGGATCCAATCTCAGTCTTTCTATTTACTAACTGACTTAGGCAAGTCACATCTCTCTGACCCTTCAGGATTATGATCTTTGAAAAGAAGATAAGCCTTCCTAGTAGGGTTGTTGGAGGGACGGGCTGTAATGCATTCAAAGCCCCTAAGTGTACAGTGGGCACTCCTTTTGAAAAAACACTTCCTGTTGTTTAAATATGGCCAACTTATATATTAAGGATAACAACCTTTCTGTTTTTAAGTAGACCTTTTTTCTTTCTTTTCGAGAAGACATTGAGATAGGATGCTGAAGGCCTGGGGAACAGATAGGACTAGATTGAAAAAGCCATGGCAGGAAGTGATAAAGAGATGGCGGAGGAAAAGAGCAGCTGGATTTAAGAGATTTCTGTGGTGAGCCAACGGGTCAGGTGATTTGGAAACTTCCAGGCTGGGAGCTGAAGGTGATGCTCTTACCTGAAATCAATTGGGAGAGAACAAATAAAAGATATAGTAGGTGTGAGGTGGTGGAGTGGGATAAGAATAATTAGTTTTGGATGTATCCGGAGGTGGAGATGTTGACTCAGCTGTTGAAAATAGAGTTCTGGAGTCCATGGGAGTTGACCTGGTTATCTGAGGAGAGGATCAAGGACTGGGCCTCGAGAATTAAGGAAGCAGGGAGAAGAGGAGGAAGATTGAAGAAAAGTTCTTAGAGGAGTCAGCTCTATAGGTTGGAGTGGTGGTTCAAGAATTTGGCAGCTTACGGAAACGTCGCTGTTGGCCCCATTGCTAGAGTTGGATTTGAGGGGGGACCCCCAGTTGGTGCTTCTCACAAGTTCCCAGGGAATGCTGATGCCACTGGTCCAAGAACCCCTGGGTTAGAGCAAATAGTAGCAAGGTCACTGGGGACAGGTGAGAAGGTTTGAAACTGCTACACTGATGGCAAGTAGGGTTGAAGAGGAACCAAGATCGGGGCCTTGAGAGTCTAGTTCAGGCTTCTCAACCACAAGCTGAGAGCAGGATCGACGTTGGCAAATAAGGAAATTCCCTGGCCCTTAAAAGCAAGTTCTTTGAGAGCAGGAATGGAGAAGCTAATGATTGGATTCATTCGGGGTGGCAGGGAAATGGTCAGGGACCCAGGTGGGAGGCAGGAGTCAAGAGGAATGAGCATGGCCTTGACTCGTCCCATCAGCCTGGCTCCTGTTGCTATCTCAGTGAGGAGCTCTGCGCCCTGCATGGCCCAAGTGCTGAAGTTGAATTATTGCCTCACCCTCTGCAGTCCACCAGCCACCAACTCTGGTTGACCTCTAGCCCCCTATCTTTCTCGACGCCCCATTGCTCTTCCCGCACCCGTTGCTGCTTGTCCAGGGTGCCAGCCCACGGCCACTCTCACCTGGATCACTGCAGGGCCTCTCGTCTCTTTTTTGCACATCTGTTTTGTGCTGCTCTTCCCACAGAGCTTCTGGAGTGTTCTAAGATGCACATGGAAGAATTCTATGAATGCTCAACCACTATCCCCATTACTCTTACAAACCTTTTGGACATCTTCTCTGCTGTCCCTCCTCACTGCTCCAATCTCATCCCTCTGTCCCATCCTCCTTTTTTGCTCCCTTCACATTGAATTCCTATATCTTAGGCAAATACCTGGAATGTCCCTCAACATCTGGCCTTGGCAACTACTTACCCTTCCTGTCTTATCATAGATGTGATTCTTGGAAAGCCCTGCCTTCTCCCAGATCTGGGTTATATGCTCCCCTCTGTTGACATTTGTTTTTGGAAACATCACTGCCTGCTCTTCTGTCCCCTCCACCTGCTGGACAGTAGGCTGTGTTTGGGCAGGAAGAGTCACACCTTGTTCTCAACTGTATCTCTGCACCTAGCATGCTGTCAGGACCTAAGTAGATGTGCTATAAAGGTTTGTTCACTCCCTGCAAGAGTTTAGAGATACAAACTCTCTAAGCCCAAATGCCCTGACATTTGAGTGCATCCTCTAACTCTTGTGTTTCACTGCAGTTTAAGAATGTCATCACTGGGGCTGGGGATATAGCTCAGTTGGTAGAGTGCTTACCTCCCATGCACGAGGCCCTGGGTTCAATTCCCAGCATCACCAAAAAAGGAAAACGAATGTCATAACTATTATGTACAACCACAAGAATTGGATCCTAATTAGGATAAGTTATACTCCATGTATGTACAGTGTGTTAAAATACACTCTACCAGGGGCTGGGGATGTGGCTCAAGCGGTAGTGCGCTTGCCTGGCATGCGTGCGGCCCAGGTTCGATCCTCAGCACCACATACAAACAAAGATATTGTGTCCGCGGAAAACTAAAAAATAAATATTAAAATTCTCTCTCTCTCTCTCTCTCTCTCTCTCTCTCTCTCTGTCTCTAAAAAAAATACACTCTACTGTCATGTATATTTGGAAAGAACAATAAAGAATGCCATCACTAGCATTCAGGGTGGCACACACCTATAATCCCAGCAACTCAGGAGGCTGAGGCAGGAGGATCAAGGCCAACTTCATCATCTTAGTGAGACCCTAAGCAATGAAAAAAAGCTTGGGATGTGGCTCATTAGTTAAGTACCCCAGGGTTCAATCCCCCAGTCCCTCTAACCTGAAAAAGAATGCCATAGCCCTAGAGTTATAGGGGGAGTCTGACCGGGGAGAAGATGATTCATGCACTCATACTATGAATGTTGATTTTATTTGGATAAATCTGCATTTATATATGTAAGTAAAATGGACAATAAAAAATAATTCAGAATAAAATGGTTCTTCTCATATCCCCTTTCCCTTCATACTTCTGCTTTGGGAGGTATCGGTGACTGAAAATATTCAATTGAATATTTCACTAAGGAAGCTCTTAAAATTGTTTCTTAAAAGCAACAGTGAGGAGGGAACATTGCCGCTCCGGCCTGAGCTCCATTTCTCTCCTGAGTGTTCAGCTAACAAGGCCTCAGGAAAGAAAGCTAGCTTTTTTTTTCAAGGTTTTATTTTAATTTGAAAGGTACTATTGTTTACACAAAACTGTTGCAAGTTCTTGTAAAATACCCCTCTCACATTCCCCCGGGCTGTTGAAAATGAAGGCTTTTGGTTCTCCCGTGGGACTTCTAGCACAGCACCCAAGTGACCAGTCAGCCTGTGTTGGTGCCCTCAAGACAATCCCCAGAAGAAAGGGTGCCCGCTGGCTGCAGCTGCCCTCTAGGGCCTGGGATGGCTGCGCACACAGCCTGCACCCACAGAACCTAACCTCTGCCTAATGGGCATCTGAAAGCTAAGAAAGTTCTTCTATCACTCAGAAAGTGCTTATTCCACCCACCAGGGACCCCTGAGCCAGAGCAGATCATTCAGAGGCTGATTCTGGCTGGGACTCGCGTTTCTTGGGCAGTGAGTTTGCTTTGGTCACCAGTTCTCTGGACCCTTCCTTGTCTTCAAGGGAACTTGGCCATGGCTGGTGTTTTCAGCTTCTGCAGGTCAGTGCCTTCATTTCTCAGTCGTGTTTCCATATTGCAACCATAGGACTTGTTTATAGGCCACGATGCTGAAAGAGTTTGCAATAGAGTTACAAGAGAACAGCTGAGGCAAGGGGGTAGCTCTTCAGGCCCGCCAGTGTTGGGGTTGTCTCTGGCTACTCTTTATCACGGGAGAGCGAGAAGCTGTCTCCATTATGGCATCAGAATGCTGACACTGGAGGGGACTTCTCTCACTCTGGGTTCCTATCAGACCTGTGATAATGAACTTCTCCCTGTTCCCCATCACATCATGAGCCCTTTGCATCTATATTTTCTTGGAATCTCATCTCCCTCCTGCTTGATGACAAACTCCATGCAGAGCTCATGATGAGGACTGAACTTCACTAATCCAAAACAAATGAGCTGCCTCTTCTGCTTTCCATAACTCCTTTATCTCTCCCATAAATCTAGTTTTAAAATATCAGTAATAAATGGAGACATAGCAATTAGGATCTCTGGGTTGAAGTCCTGGATCTGTGTGACCTTTGGCTTGTCCTGAACCTCTGGGGCCCTCACTTTTCTCATCTGTGGGAATTCCAGGATCCTCAGGTTCTAAGCTCAAACACGGCTCTCTTGATGGATGCACAACACCCAGCACTGCTGAGTGGGGTGTGAGCTTAACTCCAAGTCTTCCAAGGGAAGCTTTAGAGAAACTCTGAACACTGACTTCCCACCTGCTATGAACCGTAAGGCCCTACCAGGGGGAGGCATTTACTGTGCTTCCAGCAAAACTCCCCGTATTACAAGGCTGGTAAGTGGAAATGCTAGACTTAGAGGCCGCCAGCACAGGGCCACATAATCGGTGCCTTGCAGTCCTGACTTTGCAGCCGATGCTGACTGTGGACACCACCGAACAGCTGCATGTCAACTGGCAGGTCCAACTTCAGGGTCAGCCAACAGGCAATTCTGGGTGTGAGTGGTCAGTATTGCTGGCTAGTAGGTGCCACAGCCTGTGGCCCAGCATTCATTCATTCACTCAACAAATCCTTCTTGAGCACTTCTTATATGTCAGGCTCTTTGCTGGACACAGTGGATACATGGTACGCCACAGAGCTGTCCTCAGGGGGGCTGTGGTCTAAGGGCAAGTGTATTAAACAGATAATCACTAAGTGGTCTTCAACTATCATGCTATGAAGGAAAAACAGAGGAAGCCTTGGGAACATATAATAGAAGAATCTAATTCAGACTGAAAAGAGGAAAATCCTCTGTGAAAATGACAAGTTCGAGTCTCTGTTTCCTGATCTGCAAATGGGGACAATAGCAATTACCTCAAAGGATTGTTTAGGAAGGTTAAATTAGTTTACAGATATGAAATGATGTGTTTTGTTGTTATAATTTTTCAAAAGAGATGGGTGTGATTGAATGTGGGTTTGTAGATTGGAGAAGATGAGGTCATTCTCTTCTTACAGCTTCTGTCTTCTCTATGCAGTGAGGCATGTGCTGAGTGCATGTGTGTTGGAGGCTAGCAGGAGAGGCCAGCTGACCACACAGGTATTTCCCCAGCACCTCTGAATTGCATATAAAGAAGAGCAAGTAGGAGAAGGCAGTTTCTCATATTAGCATGAAATCAGTTCACTTTGGTACCAGGAAAGGGCAGTACCACAGCCCCTCGGGATTGCAAATAGGCTGTTGGCAGTTCTGGCCCAGGGACCTCTCCTGGCATCAAGGAGGATTTATACTGTGATGTTCCAGCCTTCTTCACTCCGGTCCTCTTCGGCTCTAACATGCCTTCCTGTTGTTTTTTTTTTTTTTTTTCTTTCTTTTCCTCAATACTACCGATTGAATCTACCACTAAACTACATTTCTAACCCTTCTTTATTTTGAGACAGTGTCTTGCTAAGTTGCCTGGGCTGGCCTCAAACTTGTGATCCTCCTGCCTCAGCCTGCTGAATGGGTGGGATTGCACGTGTGCACCATCTTGCTGGGCTCTTTCTGGGTTTTTCTGTCAATAGAATGTCTTTCTGAGGTCCTTTCCTGTTTCTTTCACTCAATAATGATACAGCCTGGCCTCTTTCCCTGTAAGAATTTTTCAGGATCTCATTTCTTTACGACTTCATGGGCAGGAAAGGTAATGGAAACACTCTCTTATGCTAGAAAGTTTCGATCTTGTACATTCAAATTACCTGGTGAGCTTTTAAAAATTCCTGCACCCACAGCTCTAGGCAGAACTTTGGTCTCTCTATAAAGGGTCTCTTTAGGGGACTCTGGCACCTTGGTAAAGTTCACACCTACAATTCCAGGTATATCCTTAAGGTCTCTCTACCTCCATCAAAGTCATCTAGATAGCAACTGGCTACAGAATAGCTGAATTTTTAAAAATTTCCATTTCTAATTTTAATCTATGATCTGATCAACAGTGACAGTTGTCCAGAAAACAAGCTTATCTCAAAACAAGTATCCCACAGTAAATGCTGCTGAAAGTTGCTTTATACTATCTTAGAATTTTAAAAAGGTTTTAGTTAAAGTTTTCTCTTCTCTCATCTCTCCAATGAAATAATATGAAATTCAACTTTTCATGTATGTAATAAACCATTATGGTTACACACAAAAGTAAAAAAATAAAAGTAAAAAATCCCTATACCGGCACTGTGCCCCAGGTCATCTGAGGAATGTTCTCTGTTGGGGGATGGGGGGTGGTCCTGAAAGCAGTAATTTAGAGAAATTTCCCAGTTTTCCAGTGTACAGAGAACTGGCTTTGTTTGCTTGTGTCTCTGCTATTCCGCGTCTGCAAAAGTGAGCAGTTAAAGTGCCTCATCCCCACGAGCACAGGATTAGTTCCTTTCTCGAATGTTTCCAGATTCTCGCCTGCTTCTTCGACATAAGATCACAACAACCCTGTGTGGCTAATTAAGAGCCCAAGTGCACTGGAATGAAGTATCGAGGACAGCACCTCTGGTACTTGGGTCTCTTCATGAAGGCAAGGTAACTTATTTAGCACACCCAAAGCAAATCAAACTGCAGAAAGGAAGTAATGAATTTTCTCATGATTTCCATTTGTCAACTTGTCTGTATGCACACATAACTAGCAAAATTAGTTTGTCCTTGTTTTTTCGTGTTTGCCAGTGAATTAGAACTGAAGACTTTTCCAGTGGACAGAATTGCTTATGTGTTACTTGGCTGGCTAAGGGGCTGAGGCTCTCAAGAAATTTTTGTTGCCTGCTAGCTCAGTCAGTCCGACCTACTCAGCTAGGACTCCTATGAAAAGGCCCCAGGGCCGGACAGTCCAAGGACAGATCTGGTTCAGTCCCCTTCTAATAAATGAGACTGGGTCATGGCCCTCTGCCTGGCCAGCTTCTCTCAGTGATTTTTATCTTCACATCTTATTTTTTTTTCAATTAAGAAATAAACTAAAGAGGCTTAATAATTGATGTCTTCTACCCTAGAAGGCTCAGATTTTGTGCAGCCAGGGACCTGTATTATGATGGGGTGTGAAAATTTCAAAAAGGGGTTTATCTCTGTCCTCTTGCAACTTTCCCTCAGTCGTTTTCTGCTCTGTAGCCTATAATCCCACCTTAATTGATATATAGCACTCTCATGGGTTACTGGGCATGTACCTTTAACTGCAACCCATATCAAATCCCTTGTACTTTTTTGTGGCTGTATTTCTCCTGTGGCTATATCTGTCCTCTAGAGGTACATATATACATATATAATCTATATGCGTATGTATTTTTTTCTTCTCTGGCCAGGCAGCACCGATACATGAGAGCCCCTCACTTGGGAGGAAGGGGCAAAGGACCAAAACTATGCTGTCCAAATGGGAGCCATTAGCCACATGCGGCTCCTGAAAACTAGAAATGCAACTAGCCCAAACTGAGATGTACTAGAAGTATAAAAAAAAAAAGTAAAATATCTCTGGTTAATTCTGTAAGTTATTTCCATGTTGAGATATTTTGAATACCAACTGTGCTGTTAGTATGATTAATTTCAGTCACTTTTAACCCCACCCCCCTTTTTTTTGGTACTAGGGATTGACTTCTACTGCTGAGCTACACCCTTAGCCTTTTTTAAACTTTTATTTTGAGACAGAACTTTCACTAAATTGCTGAGGCTG